>NC_068430.1:74128973-74173973 GCF_023373465.1 Oncorhynchus keta
TTAGGCATATGGAAGGTTTGGGACTGGGTGACAGTATTTGTACTCTATTGTGCCTTTAGGATGTTATTATATCTGTAAATAATGTTGTTGTCACTAAAAGAATGAGAGGTTTTTGTCTAAGGGTTCAATGGGTGCAGAGTAGACACAAGGACCATAGTCATGTGGTGATTGTACCAGTTAGTGATTACAAACTGGAGTCTTAGCACATCATCATGCACTAACTACAGAGGTAATCAGTGTTGAACAGAACAGTTTGTCTTCAGTATGGTGATGACTGCAGTGTAATCAGGTATGACAACGATAGTTGGCTACAGCATATACACTATTGGACTAGACTAGTGAATGTAAATATGTAGGATCTTAATTTGAGACAGTTTGCTACAGAAGGAAAATAATCCTGCAGCAACCGGAAATGTGGATTATAATTAATGGACATTTCGAGTCAAATTTCAAAGTGGAAATTTACGAACTTCATAAGCCTTCTTAAACTTCAAATACACTACAAATGTTAAATGTCCTGCATTGCAGGAAAGTTCTCCTGCCACAGGGTGATCAAATTAAGATCCTACATCCGTACTGTTATCTTACCACAGCCCTTCTCATCAGCTCCATTGTCACAGTCAGCTTTGCCATCACAGTGCCACGTTCCAGAGATACACTTGTTCAGTGGGCCTCCGCAGCTGAACTCAGTGGGCAGGCAGGTCTTAGCCTCTGGAGACACAGAGAGACAGACACAGATAGAGACATTAGAGTCTGTGTGACACATCTTAGCAGTTCTATCTTATCTGAAGAGGAGGACGAGGAAGAAGAGGACGAAGGATGAGGAAGAAGAGTATGAAAAGAAAGAGGAGAGAGAAGAAGAGGAGGAAGAGTCAGTTACTCACCACAGGCGGCTGGCAGCTCGTCAGTTCCGTCACCACAGTCATCACCTCCGTCACACACCCACCGGCTGGTGATACATTTCCCGTTGCCACACCTGAACTGACTTGTCCCACATGTATACGCAGCATCTAGGGGAAGAAAAACCCAGGATAACTGTAAATGATTGACAGACAGGACACATTTCATCTTTTATAGATCTATACTAGTGTAATTTAAAAAACAAATGGTTGTATTTATTTAACCTTTATTTAACTAGGCAAGTCAGTCAAGAACAAATTCTTATTTACAATGACGGCCTAAAATATACACAAGGTAGTACAAATATAATATACACGGTCGACAGTTTAACAGAGTGTATTTGATACAGATTCAGTAACTTTTTACAATATAGGGCAATAATTCATTATTCATATTTTCTGTCATGCGACACTAGTACCACATAACATTGGGCTCACGCAGAGGATAGAATAGGTCTGTAGTAGTGAATGATGTTAACTAACATTTAACTAAGTAACTTCCCTCGGTTAGTTCATGTTCAACAACGCTCGCTGACAGAGGGAAGTCATCTGACGGCCATTAAGATTGGGTTTATATCTAGTTGTTGGTGAGAAGAACACATCCTCTACAATGTTTTGTAGTGCCCCTCTGGGACCAGCAATTATGTGTGATAAGAACTACAGTAGTGAGAGTCCAAAGATAAAGGAACAGGATATGTGGTAAAAAGACCACAATATGGAGCATTTCTAAACAGGAAGTGAAGGAGTTTCCCATGGGAGAGACTTATCTCTTATCGTTCACACACTGGAGCTACTGTATCTCATGGTCTTTCAGCAGACAGTGAGAACTTGACGGCCATTTTGTTATGCACTCAAGACTGTTGCTTGGCAACTACTGTTTGTGCGTTTCTCATGTAAACCTTCAAATGAAGGAAATTAGTGCAGGACAAGATGTTGCCGAAACAGAAATAATAATAATAATATATGCCATTTAGCAGACTTTTATCCAAAGCGACTTACAGTCATGTGTGCATACATTCTACGTATGGGTGGTCCCGGGGATCGAACCCACTACCCTGGCGTTACAAGCGCCATGCTCTACCAACTGAGCTACAGAAGGACCACAGAACACACACAAGTGTCAACTCACACGCACACACCATTGGCCCACATATACAGCATCCGGTAAGGGAAAGTTAAACAACTTATAGACCTACTGTACAGACTTGAGCAAGGAAATACATTTTTTTCTCACTTATAGTTTCTGCCAGTAGGCCTATGAATGAATACCACGTTACTGTTTGACGAGCCTATTCAACAGTGAAATGAGATTTAACCCCAAAACGGCCCAGTTTATTTTGGGTTGCTGAGGTCACAACCTCATTGAACTCATCTGACCAATCAAAGTGAAGATGTCTTCAACAAGGAAGTGAGAGCCATCAGGTAAAGCTAGCATGGAGCCTTCAATATTCTGCAAGGTCTCAGTCACTAAATCAGTTTATCTCCCTCCACTGTCAAATTCCACTGTGCCTGAGGCAACAGAGTATGAGTCAGAGCCGGAGGCTGTCTCTTTAAGACAATGGAAGGGGGGAGGAGTCATAATCACACCACCCGCTGCTGATTGGCCCTTGAGGGACATTCCTCGAAATACTCATAACAAGAGCACTAGTGAGAGCAACAGGGGGAGGTGGGGCACAACCGGACACAACACCAGGAATTTTCTAAACTCAAGCTGTCAAATGTTGACACTTGTAGTAGTAACCGCGGCTACACCAGCATGACTCAAGTCGTAAAGTCGCTGTCTATTGGCATGTGATGTCACCAATGCTCACACCTTCCTGTAGAGATGTGGGACTGTAATATCATAAGACGATCTTGTATTGAGAAATGTTGGCCAGACTTGATCAATCAGGGCTTTTCATGGGAAAAAACGACTGCTGAACCCCTCGCCTCAAATGCTTAATTACACAGGCACTGTAACCGCCAAGACTGTGGCTGTGTTTCCAGTGAACCCAACACACACACAGTCCACACACACAGACTCACAGTCACACACACACACTCACAGTCCCACACACACACACACACAGTCCCACACACACACACACAGTCCCACACACACACACACAGTCCCACACACACACAGTCCCACACACACACTCACAGTCCCACACACACACTCACAGTCCCCCACACACACACTCACAGTCCCACCACACACACACACACTCACAGTCCACACACACACACACACTCACAGTCCCACACACACACACTCACAGTCCCACACACACACACTCACAGTCCCACCACACACTCACAGTCCCACACACACACTCACAGTCCCACACACACACTCACAGTCCCACACACACACTCACAGTCCCACACACACTCACAGTCCACACACACACACACACACACAACCAGATGTGGAGGTTCCAGGAATAGTTTCCCCCATCCTATTCCAGCTGTTCTTGGAGAGAGTGGTGATACATTTACGAGGCCGGCTGACTGTTAGCTCGACCTGAGACTTATACAGTCTCTCAAGTGAAAACGGAGACGTTACTTGGCCCGACACGCACTCTGCCTCGCTCTCTCTTTCCATGATCCTCTCTGTCTCCCCTCCCCCCTCTCTCTCTCTGTCTCTCCCCTCTCCTCTCATCTCCTCTCTCCCTGTTTGTGTTTTAATGTTCTCTCCTGCTAATCTTCTGTCCCATCATCTACAAATGGATCACAAGCCTCTCAAGCTGCATACTGTGTTCTCTCTACCATTCTCTCTCTAGGTCACAAGACGCTCAACCTCCAGCAGCATAGCCCACTGTACTCACTCAAAAGGCATCTGTGTGTATAGTATGTTAGACTGTACGCCACAACTATGCCTACTATTCTCTCTCTGGGTCACAAATCTCCCTTCCCAAGCATACTGTACTGCACTCTCTCTTTGTAGCCTATACGATTAGATATACATTGTGTAATAGAGGACTTGTACTGCATTCAACTTAGTCTCTAATTGAAATGCAGTGGGTGAGAGTTATTTTCCCAGGATGTTGTAAGTGGTTTATCTTTAAAAAATAAATTAAAAGCCCAGCAGTTCTGAATGGAAACCTCTTTCCATTGACTAGCTTTGAATGTGAGACGTTATCAACGACAGAGGCCAAGTCTAGCTTAAGTTTGAACCCAAAACCATCTGGCTGGAAAGGTTGGGCCACGCCATAGCTATACGTAGCCCTCTCTCCCAGTGTGGGCGTGTCGTGACGTCAGAGTGTATTTGTGTGCGTGTCGTGCGTATCATTGGTCGATAACTAAGCCATGCACTTGGCGTAGTAACCAAGCACAGAAGACGGAGGACGTTTGTTTGTGGCACACTGTTCAGGTTACAGTTAATTATTATTAAACAAACATAATCATAAAATAGAAGTTTGGTTCCTGTCTACTTAACTTCCTTATGGGCCCACTTAATGCAGTCCGCCTACTGTCTGTACGGTTACTGTATGTGCAGTGAGTCACCATATGGGCATTTAATTTATCTTTGAGGTTGTGACTAAACTAAATCAAGATAACAAATATGGGGTGATTTCTCTGACGCGTTTCCTTGAGGGATAATAGTTGTATTGTATTGTATTGTATTGTATTGGTTTTCTTCACAATTACTCCAGAAAATAATTGTCTTGGGGAATTTACTTCAGACAATGTGAGTGGGAAAATCCTGTTGTATTTCGAGTTTAACGTTACTTTAACACATCTACACAGTTCTACCAGCAGGGTACTTTTCATTAGTTACAACAGATCACATTCAAACTAGCTCTGCATGCAGCCTGTAAACTATTGCATAATAATCTCAGATTCTAAGAACCAAAAAGCCATTATAAGCAACCTTCCTTCTGTCTGTCTGTCTGTCTGTCTGTCTGTCTGTCTGTCTGTCTGTCTGTCTGTCTGTCTGTCTGTCTGTCTGTCTGTCTCTCTGCCTGCCCGCCCGCCCGCATGTCTGTCTCTCTGCCTGCCCGCCCGCCCGCATGTCTGTCTCTCTGCCTGCCCGCCCGCCCGCGTGTCTGTCTCTCTGCCTGCCCGCCCGCCCGCGTGTCTGTCTCTCTGCCTGCCCGCCCGCCCGCGTGTCTGTCTCTCTGCCTGCCCGCATGTCTGTCTCTCTGCCTGCCCGCATGTCTGTCTCTCTGCCTGCCCGCATGTCTGTCTCTCTGCCTGCCCGCATGTCTGTCTCTCTGCCTGCCCGCATGTCTGTCTCTCTGCCTGCCCGCATGTCTGTCTCTCTGCCTGCCCGCATGTCTGTCTCTCTGCCCGCCCGCATGTCTGTCTCTCTGCCCGCCCGCATGTCTGTCTCTCTGCCTGCCCGCATGTCTGTCTCTCTGCCTGCCCGCATGTCTGTCTCTCTGCCTGCCCGCGTGTCTGTCTCTCTGCCCGCCCGCCCGCCCGCATGTCTGTCTCTCTGCCTGCCTGCCCGCCCGCCCGCATGTCTGTCTCTCTGCCTGCCCGCATGTCTGTCTCTCTGCCTGCCCGCATGTCTATCTCTCTGCCTGCCCGCCCGCCCCGTGTCTGTCTCTGCCTGCCCGCCCGCCCGCATGTCTGTCTCTCTGCCTGCCTGCCTGCCCGCCCGCATGTCTGTCTCTCTGCCTGCCTGCCTGCCCGCCCGCATGTCTGTCTCTCTGCCTGCCTGCCTGCCCGCCCGCCCGCATGTCTGTCTCTCTGCCTGCCTGCCTGCCCGCCCGCCCACCTGTCTGTCTCTCTGCCTGCCCGCCCGCATGTCTGTCTCTCTGCCTGCCCGCCCGCATGTCTGTCTCTCTGCCTGCCTGCCTGCCCGCCCGCCCGCCCGCATGTCTGTCTCTCTGCCTGCCCGCATGTCTGTCTCTCTGCCTGCCCGCATGTCTGTCTCTCTGCCTGCCCGCCTGCCCGCGTGTCTGTCTCTCTGCCTGCCTGCCCACCTGCCCGCCTGCCCGCGTGTCTGTCTCTCTGCCTGCCCGCGTGTCTGTCTCTCTGCCTGCCTGCCCGCATGTCTGTCTTGCTAATGGAATTACCGGCAAGTCACCTGATTTGCATTCTCCTTCCTATGCCTGATGCCATCCCCACACAATTTGACCCACGGGGGAGGAGAGGCAGACACAAATAGACAGAGCGAGGCAGAGACAAATAGACAGAGCGAGGCAGAGACAAATAGACAGAGCGAGGCAGAGACAAATAGACAGAGCGAGGCAGAGACAAATAGACAGAGCGAGGCAGAGACAAATAGATAGAGCGAGGCAGAGACAAATAGACAGAGCGAGGCAGAGACAAATAGACAGAGCGAGGCAGAGACAAATAGACAGAGCGAGGCAGAGACAAATAGACAGAGCGAGGCAGAGACTAGTGATGAGGGGGTTGACTCATAACCCGCAGGCCCACAGTTATATCCGCGGGGCGGACGGGTTCAGGGTCATTAAATATTGGCGGATGTGTGTGGCAGGCAGGTTAAATAAAGAGAAACAATAGCTTCAAAATATCCATCAATGTATAATTCTAGTGCAATTTCTATCAACAGGCTTCTTGGGCTTCTTATTTTATTATTGTAGGCTATCTGGCATTAGTGCAGAAGACTAAGCTTTCGGGCCTAGCTGCACTCCAAATAGCCTACACAGCCAATCGCCAAATGCTCGCCATCTGCTTTCGGGAAACAGGCAGAAAAAGTTAAGGACATGGTTGAAATTTCATTCAATAAGACAAAAGCTGCAAAAAGGAGAGTTGAAAATAAAGAGAAGGGAGGGCCTGTATGTAGCCTCGTTACTGTTATAGCCTCACTACTGTATATAGCCTCGCTACTGTATATAGCCTCGCTATATACAAATACACTTTGATTTGATTTGAACCACATGAGATTTCAGTTGGGCTTCGATGCACATTTTATCAGAAACACGTTGGGCTCCGGTCGTTTTCACAGCTTTCTTTTTCCTTACAACTGGTCAAACTGATGTAAAAAAATCTTCTGCCGTCTTTGACTGTAGCCTATAGGGCATTTTCTATATGTGTGGGTTGGGTGTGGGCCTCAGAATTACAATGGATCTGGCGGTTGTGGATGGCTTATTAGCAATTGCGGGCAGGTGTTGGTGAATAAACAGCTGACCCGCGCACCTTTAGCAGAGACACACAGCTGACCACAGCTGCCATCCGGACAGGGCCTTAATGTAGTTAGGTGCTTGTTGGATGCGGCCAATTTCCTGTAAGGACCTATCCACTGCTGCCGGCTCACTGTGAAATACAGGAAGCCCTATTGGCAGACAGACAGTGCTCACTTCTTGTAATGTACGCCTACCGTCTTCAAAAGGTTAGCATCATGACCAAGTTACACCATGACCTGAATAGACCTTCATATGGCTGCCTACATCACGTTGATCTAGCCGTGCTGCTGAGCGAGGAGAGGCGGAGCGAGAGAGATAGAAAGAGAGAGCGGGAGAAAAAAGAGAGAGAGAAAAAGAGAGAGTGAGAAACATTTTATAGAGAGAGTCCCCACCTCCCAATCTCCATCAGGTTCTATGAATAAACACTGCCTGCCTGCTTGATGACAACTTGACCATGTAAGGTCCTTCAACACTGATTTTGCTGCGGATGGAAGAGAAAGAACGTGCTCACTAAACACCAGCCCCTAGTCTGCAATGGACTTTCCAATAGCCCCAAATGTCCTCCATGTAACCTGTTATATATTTGAACTGGAAAGCTGCAGCCTGTCTGGTGTTCAACCTTCTCAAGTTCTCCCATGTCATCCCTTCTCCTCCGCACACTCTACACTGGCTTCCAGTCCACTACACACTGGCTTCCAGTCCACTCCACACTGGCTTCCAGTCCACTCCACACTGGCTTCCAGTCCACTCCACTCCACTCCACACTGGCTTCCAGTCCACCCCACTCCACACTGGCTTCCAGTCCACTCCACTCCACACTGGCTTCCAGTCCACCCCACTCCACACTGGCTTCCAGTCCACTCCACTCCACACTGGCTTCCAGTCCACCCCACTCCACACTGGCTTCCAGTCCACTCCACTCCACACTGGCTTCCAGTCCACTCCACTCCACACTGGCTTCCAGTCCACTCCACTCCACACTGGCTTCCAGTCCACTCCACTCCACACTGGCTTCCAGTCCACTCCACTCCACACTGGCTTCCAGTCCACTCCACTCCACACTGGCTTCCAGTCCACTCCACTCCACACTGGCTTCCAGTCCACTCCACCCCACACTGGCTTCCAGTCCACCCCACACTGGCTTCCAGTCCACTCCACACTGGCTTCCAGTCCACTCCACACTGGCTTCCAGTCCACTCCACACTGGCTTCCAGTCAACTCCACACTGGCTTCCAGTCAACTCCACACTGGCTTCCAGTCAACGCTCGCATCCACTGCAAGACCATGGTACTTTCCTACGGAGCAGCAAGAGGAACTGCCCCTCCCTACCTTCAGGCTATGCGCAAACCCTACACCCCAACCCGAGTACTCTGTTCTGCCACCTCTGGTCTCTTGGCCCTCCTACCCCTACAGGAGGGCAGCTCCCCCTCCCCTCAGCCCAGTCAAAGCTCTTCTCTGTCCTAACACCCCAATGGTGAAACCATCTTCCCCCTGAAGCTAGGACATCAGAGTCCCTGCCCATCTTCAGAAACCATCTGAAACCCTACCTCTTCAAAGAGTACTTACTAGCTCTGACTTTGCTGATAGCTCCTTTTATTGAGGAAAAACATACTTACTATGACTGAGATTTGTGGTTGTCCCACCAAGCTATCTTAAGATGAATGAATCCAACTGTAAGTCACTCTGGACAAGAGTGTCTGCTAAATTACTGGAATGTCAATGTAAAACTAGAGCTGAAAAGACTATATTATTTAGCAGCAACACCAACCATCTCTGCAGCTTTAGTTGAAGTGTATGAAAGGCTACACTGGATGACAACAGGAGGACAGTCCATATAGGTCAAAGGTGAGGCTAATATTGGAGTCCTCATCAACGCCCTTGTCATTGTGTGTGACAGGCTGTTTCTTTAAGTTAGTTTGCCTATGCATTTCTGCTTGTTTTGGCAAACACACACCCACGGCGAGAAAAGTGTTTGTATGTAAACACAAATCTTGCCAAAGGTCAGGGCTTGGTCTTTCCATAGCCACAGATTAATTTAGAACTAGATGACATGTGCACTGATGGTCATCTGTCAAGATGCTAAACCAACAAACTCAGTCTGTACTAGTTCAGCTAACTGCATTTTTGGTTTAAACTCGTTCATCCAACTGCATTCAGTTTATACTAGTTAATCTAACTGCACTTGGTTTATACTAGTTCATCCAATTCCACTTGGACCTTCATTGTGAGGATATTAAGGGTGTTTTTGCATGATGCCACTGGTGACTGATTGAGAGATCTGGTGTGTTAGGCATCGCATTATGTACATTCTCCTATCAGATGCTCTTGGGGCTGCATGATTCATATGGGGACTATTCTAGAATCTATTCTATTCTAGAACCACTGATGCAACTCTACAGGGATTTTCCCATTATTCGCCATGGTGTCAACTAATACAGCCCCTTGGGGCTCCACACACAGTAACGGCAGACCTACTGTTGGGGCCCCACACATACAGTAACGGCAGACCTACTGTTGGGGGCCACACACACACACACACACACACACACACACACACACACACACACACACACACACACACACACACACACACACAGCAAATGTCAGCAGCAGATTTAATTGCTACATTAATGAATACCTTGAACTATAAACATTGGATGGAAGTTCTAATCTTCAAATCCCTGGGAGCAGGAGTTAGTCTGCATCGCAAATGGTATCGTCCCATAGGGCTCTGGTCAAAAGTAGTGCACTTTAAAGGAAATATGTTGCCATTTGGGATGCAACCTTAAAGATTGAGGGATAACAGTAGAACGGGGTGGCAGAATGGAGCCACAACTAGACTAATACACAACACAATATTAACCTAGAGGCCGGTAAGTTCACCCTTAGCCTACCTACTGAAACCAATAAGGAATTTGCCCCGACTGCTGTTAATGCATTGCAATACAATACAATGTAATACATTGTAATAATGTTAGCAAATAAGTTAATGGACATGTGAGTTGTATGATAGTGTGTTTAGTTCCTACTGTGGGTTGCTGGTTGGGGGCCACAGAAGTAAAGGTGAAGGAAGTTGGTGGGTTTTTATCATATCAAGACATCTAAAGAAGGAAGCAGACTTTGCTTGAGGTGATAAACATATCCTCATAACATGCATCTATTAATACGCCTATTACATTTCATTGTTGATGACAAAAGCTATGATTTGAAATGCCAATTGAGAATGTATTTTGACATTAAGCTACATCTAACCTACAAATGCATAAAATTAGTGATCAAGAAGGTCTGCAACAATCAGAATTTTGCAGCAAAATAGTCTATCCTTCAGGTGTAAAATAAAACCAAGTTCTATTTCCTCCATACATGGCACAGAAGCTGGGCTAAATAACCTCTTGCCACACGGTATAGAAGCTGGGCGAGACGCCCTTTTGCCGCGCCCTTTCTCGTTGACAACCGTCTTTTTCCTCCAACACGTCAAGCCCACAGGTAAAACCAGACAGCTTTGACATATCGGATGTGACGAGCCTATTTCTCATTCGGATTGGCTCGCGGCTACATACTATTTGAAGAACAGCCAATCGACTTCCCGAGCGTGGCTTCCGTTCATACGGACGAAATAGATACATTTGAACTTTTATAGATCAACATATTGTCAACGAAAATTATAGGTTAAGTTCATCTTTAATCGGCTTTGAAAAGGAAAATGTCTTGAAAAGCTGTTAGCGCTCTCAATGACAAGAACATGCCCCCTTCCTGCGCACTAAACCCACTATTACAAGTTCAGCCTAGGACACGAGGGTATAAACATTGGTTTAATTGAACATTCGACTGGTATTGTAAGCACCAAAACAGAAATTAATTCAGAAAATGTCAATTTAGCCATTTATTCTATGTGAGCAGCACGGTTGCATTTACAATTCCATGTCAGACATAAAATAAAAATATCACTGAAATATAGGCAATTGACAACTATGTCATGTTATAAGTCATTTAAAGATGTCAAATTCCATGTCAGATCGTTTAGACCAGAGAATCCCAAGGGCAAAACCCGCTCTGCACTCAGCCGGAGTCGGACCCAAAAATACGCATCATAAGCATCTTGCATGATACAATTGACTTCACATCCTTACCTGTAGGAGCAAAACAGTGGAAGAGCAACACCAGGCAACATGCTGTCAGCCCGGTGATTCCCACACGAGTCGGTAGCATCTTTTCTCCTTTGGGCTTCCACGCAATTCGAAGTGTTTCTTCTTGGTCTAATATCGACCACCCGGCACGCAAAATGTTTGACAGCTAGCCTACTGAACAGCACTAGTTCAACTCAACTGAGAGATGCTTCTATATATTTGTGGATGTTGCAGTCACAGCTAAAACAAACTGGGATAAACGAATGACTGTTGTTTGGGTATATAGAGAAGATTTACTGTGCGCCTGTGTCTAGGTCTAGTGCCAGGGAGAAATATTAGATTTCTTGAGCCACTTCTGACTATTTCTATGTGGTCCTACATGTGGGCGGGATCAGCAGAGTGGTGTGATATTTTAAATTCGACATCAGCACCGCAGGGGTGGAGCTACAGCAGTCACTGACAGAGAGGAAGAGAAAGAAAGAGTCACCCAACCACAATGTTACTGTTATCATTATCTGGCTGGGCTGGCTTCCCTGTCTTGCCTAGCTTGGCCCCACCTTCAATTTCAATTTAAGGGCTTTATTGTCATGGGAAATATATGTTAACATTGCCAAAGCAAGTGAAGTAGATAAAAGTGAAATAAACTCAACTCAACAAAAAAAGAAACGTCCCTTTTTCAGGACCCTGTTTTTCAAAGATAATTTGTAAAAATCCAAATAACTTCACAGATCTTTATTGTAGCTCGGGCGGCAGGTAGCCTAGCGGCTAGCCTAGGCTAGATCTTGTAACCAAAAGTTTGCAAGATTGAATCCCTGAGCTGACAAGGTAAAAATCTGTTGTTCTGCCCCTGAACAAGGCAGTTAACCCAGTGTTCCTAGGCCGTCATTGAAAATAAGAATTTGTTCTTAACTGACTTTCCTAGTTAAATAAAGGTAAAATAAAATAAATTGTAAAGGCTGTTTCTCATGCTTGTTCAATGAACCATAAACAATTAATGAACATGCACCTGTGGAACGGTCGTTAAGACACTAACAGCTTACAGACGATAGGCAATTAAGGTCACAGTTAGGAAAACTTAGGACACTAAAGAGACCTTTCTACTGACTCTGAAAAACACCAAAAGAAAGATGCCCAGGGTCCCTGCTCACCTCAGTGAACATGCCTTAGGCATGCTGCAAGGAGGCATGAGGACTGCTGATGTGGCCAGGGCAATAAATTGCAATGTCTGTATTGTGAGACGCCTAAGACAGGGAGACAGGACGGACAGCTGATCATCCTCGCAGTGGCAGACCACGTGTAACAACACCTGCACAGGATCGGTACATCCGAACATCACACCTGCGGGACAGGTACAGGATGGCAACAACAACTGCCCGAGTTACACCAGGAATGCACAATCCCTCCATCAGTGCTCAGACTGTTTGCAATAGGCTGAGAGAGGCTGGACTGAGGGCTTGTAGGCCTGTTGTAAGGCAGGTCCTCACCAGACATCACTGGCAACAACGTCGCCAAAGGGCACAAACCCACCATCGCTGGACCAGACAGGACTGGCAAAAAGTGCTCTTCACTGACAAGTCGTGGTTTTGTCTCACCAGAGGTGATTGTCGGACTCGCGTTTATCGTCGAAGGAATGAGCGTTACACTGAGGCCTGTACTCTGGAGCAGGATCGATTTGGAGGTAGAGGGTCCGTCATGGTCTGGGGCGGTGTGTCACAGCATCATCGGACTGAGCTTGTTGTCATTGCAGGCAATCTCAACGCTGTGCGTTACAGGGAAGACATCATCCTCCCTCATGTGGTACCCTTCCTCCAGCATGACAAAGCCACCAGCCATAATGCTCGTTCTGTCACGCCCTGGTCGAAGTATTTTGTGTTTATCTTCATGTTTGGGTCAGGCCAGGGTGTGGCATGGGGTTTTTGTATTGTGGTGTGTTTTGTCTTGGGGTTTTGGTATGTATTGGGATTGTAGCTAGTGGGGTGATCTAGCAAAGTCTATGGCTGTCTGGAGTGGTTCTCAATCAGAGGCAGGTGTTTATTGTTGTCTCTGATTGGGAACCATATTTAGGCAGCCATATTCTTTGGTTGGTTTGTGTTTGTGTTTGCACCAGTTTAGGCTGTTTCGGTTTTCATTATGTTTATTGTTTTTTGTATTGATTGGTGTTTACTTTGTTTTTATTAAACATGAATCTCAATAGCCACGCCGCATTTTGGTCCGACCCTCTTTGCCATACAGAAAACCGTTACAGAATCAGAATCTGTGGAACTTGTTCATTTTACGTCTCAGTTGTTGAATCTTATGTTCATACAAATATTAACACGTTAAGTTTGCTGAAAATAAACGCAGTTGACAATGAGAGGACATTTCTTTTTTTGCTGAGTTTATAAAAAGAAACAGTAAACATTACACTCACAAAAGCTCTCTCTCTCTCTCTCTCTCTCTCTGCGGGTGTGTGGGAGGGGTGGGTGTGTGTGGAGGGGCGAGGGCAGGGTGAGTGTGCATCTCCAGCCCCTCTCCTGTGTGTGTGTCATCTGATCTCTCCCCTGAGAGAAATGGAGAGACAGAGGCCTTCAGAATTCCTTCCCATAAGATACCACTCTCTAGTCTAGGACGTTCCCATTGATGTTTTACACTCAGGGAGTGAGAGGCTGACACATGTACACATGTACACAAATCATGTGCAAAAGAAAAGCTTGTGTTTTTCTGTTGTGTTCATGAAGAAGAATTAAAAACAAGAAATTAAACATTTAATAAAGTTAAACAGGATGAATTCAAGATATAGAATTTACCACCTGGGTAAAGTTTGGTGGAGGTAAAATCACATTTAATTTTTGTATGTGTTATACAATAACAACAATAATCTATTTTACTGTACATGTAGGAATGTATCTTTGTTGAATCATACATGAAGCCTATTGTAAGAAAATGTCCTATTCAGTAGTGAAATCATTGCCAAATGCTTTGCAGAGAATTTGCAAGATAGTTTCAAGAAGTCCAATATTAGGAAACTCACTAGAAGCCTTCGGCAGCTGTGTCAATCTAAAGTTCAATGGTATGTTCTTGGCCATTGAAAAGTATTTCAAAACGGTTACACAATACAATTGTACAGTTGCAATGTTACTCCCATGAACAAAGTGCCATTTACACAAGATAACAGTTAAGATGTAAGCGGTCACATTCTATTCCATATCAAAACCGGTCTGAGAATCCAATAACCATTCTCTTGCACTGGAATCAATTTGAATAGAAATAATAGCAGCTCCTCCTTGAATCAAAGGCTCTTTCTCACAGCAGACAGTTCAACTTCACCAAGATAGACTTTTGTTTTGGAAAATGTATTAAATGAATGGAACATTTTAAAATATCGAAATCAACTAGACACTACTTTACATACTGTCAAGTCTATCCTGAGCCAATGGCAGCATGCTATCTGTATTCAAATGTTCATCATTTCTACCACATCCTGTATGTAGCCTAGTTTCTCTAAGAAAGCAACGTGGGCAGATTTGCAAAACAAATGTAAGGCTTAATAGATATTGCAAAATATAAGTCTTGTGGATCATAAATGATTTGCTGTATGTGAAGTTTGACTAGAGTGAACAGGCTACTCCTTATAGGAGTCCTATTGGCTGATGTAACTGAGGTATTTGTGTTGTTGAGCAAGATGCCTTGACTCCCAAGGGTGTGACAGACAGTTAAAAAACAGATTTAGTAACTTGCATTACAACCTCGTAGTTCGTAACAACAAAGGGAGACACACGTGACTTAAATGCAAAAAGGAATACATTTATTCAACGAAATAATAAGAAATACAAAAATGTAACACACTGTGGACGTCTGTAGGATCAGTGAAACAGACCAATATAAACTAAAGGCTTGGCCTGCCAGTCAGGGAAGACCGAGAGTTGGCTGATGTGACAACCCTTTATAGCCTGCAGGCCAAGCCTGCCCAGGTGCGCCACATCAGCTGACAATCTTCCCAGCTCTGCCCACTGGCCTCCTGCAACACGCAGACTGCCAAACAGGAGATCCCAGCAGACAGAGTGGGAGGGATGTCACACTTAGAAGATACCTTTAAATCACATTAGCCATCATATCTATCTATGTATATACACTGTATATTCAATATCTATTCTCCACATTGTTGTCACTCTTCTATTTAGTGAGTATTTATATAAAATCTGGTATTACACAGATTCAGTAACTGGAAGGACAAAAGAAATGAAAATCATTGTTGACACAATCGTTTTATGTTATTATGTTTATGTTGTGTTTCCTGCCATCATGTTGTCCCTCCATTCAGCCTGTATTGATGCACAAGCTTGGTGTACTATCATCGGTTGGACGCTGGTTGGGGATTCCCGGAATAAGACTAGGGAGGGATGATGGAAATCCTGCCCCCCTTTTCTCTCTCCTAGTCTCTCCGCTCCTCCTCTCCTCTATCCAGCCCCTCTAGTTGTTTAGAGGAAAGTCATACATTTTCCTGGAATATATTACATGGAACTCTGGGAACTCTCCACTGTAAAATCACCAGGAATTCAAACACAAAAAACATGACATGTCAAGATAACATGTCCCACACACCCCTAGTGGATAAAGGAAAGGTCGAGAGGTCGTCTGTGAGCAAGCCCATTGGAATGGAGAGAGATTCTAAAAATGTGGGGTGGATCTAATGTTTATACAGTAGAATGTATGTGTCAGAGCAAATCTTTCCATGAGGTGTGCGCGTGTGTGCGTGCGTGTAAGAGGGGGAAGCCTTGTTAACATTTATAGAATAGAGGAAATCTTTCCATGGGGTGATATGTGTGTTTGTGTTTCAGTAGGAGGGGGTTAGTTAGTTATCAGTAATAAGATAAGATACTACTTTATTCATCCTCCAAGAGGGAAATGTACAGTTCACTTCTGGTCGGCCCCTGTTAGCTGGCTCCTGCTTGAGAGGTGTGTATCTGCCTGTCTGTGTGTGTGGATGGGGTAGAATAGTTAATCAGAGGATGTATTTCAATTGGGTGATGTGTGTGTTTGATGGGGGGAGGGGCTAGTAAATTACTAGTTGAGGCAGGGTAGCAGAATGGTATTCCTGGTAGTGACGGTAGAAGGCTGGTACTCCTGGTAGTGAAGGTAGAAGGCTGGTACTCCTGGTAATGAAGGTAGAAGGCTGGTACTCCTGGTAGTGAAGGTAGAAGGCTGGTACTCCTGGTAGTGAAGGTAGAAGGCTGGTACTCAAAGTAGAGGGCTGGTATTCCTGGTAGTGAAGGTAGAAGGCTGGTACTCCTGGTAGTGAAGGTAGAAGGCTGGTACTCCTGGTAGTGAAGGTAGAAGGCTGGTACTCAAAGTAGAGGGCTGGTATTCCTGGTAGTGAAGGTAGAAGGCTGGTACTCCTGGTAGTGAAGGTAGAAGGCTGGTACTCCTGGTAGTGAAGGTGGAAGGCTGGTACTCCTGGTAGTGAAGGTAGAAGGCTGGTACTCAAGGTATCAGGGTGGTACTCCTGGTAGTGAAGGTATTAGGCTGGTACTCCTGGTATCAGGGTGGTACTCCTGGTAGTGAAGGTATTAGGCTGGTACTCCTGGTAGTGAAGGTATCAGGCTGGTACTCCTGATAGTGAAGGTATCAGGCTGGTACTCCTGGTAGTTAAGGTAGCAGGCTGGTACTCCTGGTAGTTAAGGTAGCAGGCTGGTACTCCTGATAGTGAAGGTATCAGGCTGGTACTCCTGGTAGTTAAGGTAGCAGGCTGGTACTCCTGGTAGTTAAGGTAGCAGGCTGGTATTCCTGTAATGCTGAAATGGCTGCTGGATTACATATTTCAGAAAGCCCACAATGACTCAACATATGCACACACACACCTTCAGGGACCGGAACAAAGGGCCGAGTGTGTGTTACAGTTTTTATATATATGTCTACAAACAAAATGAATGAACAATTAACGTTTTTGAAATATAAGACTGGCTATGTAACAAGTATTACCAGTTTGGAGTTTTGTACTAATTCACCACATACTCTGGAAAATGGAACCAAAATACACTGAGTGTACAAAACATTAAAAAAACCTTCATATTGAGTTGCACCCCCTTTAGCCCTGAAAACAGCCTCAAATCGTCGGGCATGGACTCTACAAGGTGTTGAAAGCGTTCCACAGGGATGCTGGCCCATGTTGACTCTACAAGGTGTTGAAAGCATTCCACAGGGATGCTGGCCCATATCGACTCCAATGCTTCCCAAAGTTGTGTGACGTTGGCTGTTAGTAGTGGTTTAATAACTGTATATCACCATAGATATAGTAGTGGTTTAATAACTGTATATCACCATAGATATAGTAGTGTTTTAATAACTGTATATCACCATAGATATAGTAGTGGTTTAATAACTGTATATCACCATAGATATAGTAGTGGTTTAATAACTACATATCACCATAGATATAGGTTTAATAACTGTATATCACCATAGATATAGTAGTGGTTTAAAACTGTATATCACCATAGATATAGTAGTGGTTTAATAACTGTCATCTACCATAGATATAATAGTGGTTCAATAGGGATATAACTGTTTATAATCTGTATATCACCATAGATATAGTAGTGTTTTTAATAACTGTATATCACCATAGATATAGTAGTGGTTTAATAACTGTATATCACCATAGATATAGTAGTGGTTTAATAACTGTATATCACCATAGATATAGTAGTGATTTTAATAACTGTATATCACCATAGATATAGTAGTGGTTTAATAACTGTATATCACCATAGATATAGTAGTGGTTTAATAACTGTATATCACCATAGATATAGTAGTGGTTTAATAACTGTAATATCACCATAGATATAGTAGTGGTTTAATAACTGTATATCACCATAGATATAGTAGTGGTTTAATAACTGTATATCACCATAGATATAGTAGTGGTTTAATAACTGTATATCACCATAGATATAGTAGTGGTTTAATAACTGTATATCACCATAGATAGTAGTGGTTTAATAACTGTATATCACCATAGATATAGTAGTGTTTAATAACTTTTAATAACTGTATATCACCATAGATATAGTAGTGTTTTAATAACTGTATATCACCATAGATATAGTAGTGGTTTAATAACTGTATATCACCATAGATATAGTAGTGGTTTAATAACTGTATATCACCATAGATATAGTAGTGGTTTAATAACTGTATATCACCATAGATATAGTAGTGTTTAATAACTGTATATCACCATAGATTAATAACTGTATATCACCATAGATATAGTAGTGGTTTAATAACTGTATATCACCATAGATATAGTAGTGTTTTAATAACTGTATATCACCATAGATATAGTAGTGGTTTAATAACTGTATATCACCATAGATATAGTAGTGGTTTAATAACTGTATATCACCATAGATATAGTAGTGTTTTAATAACTGTATATCACCATAGATATAGTAGTGGTTTAATAACTGTATATCACCATAGATATAGTAGTGGTTTAATAACTGTATATCACCATAGATATAGTAGTGGTTTAATAACTGTATATCACCATAGATATAGTAGTGGTTTAATAACTGTATATCACCATAGATATAGTAGTGGTTTAATAACTGTATATCACCATAGATATAGTAGTGGTTTAATAACTGTATATCACCATAGATATAGTAGTGGTTTAATAACTGTATATCACCATAGATATAGTAGTGGTTTAATAACTGTATATCACCATAGATATAGTAGTGGTTTAATAACTGTATATCACCATAGATATAGTAGTGGTTTAATAACTGTATATCACCATAGATATAGTAGTGGTTTAATAACTTTATATCACCTAGATATAGTAGTGGTTTAATAACTGTATATCACCATAGATATAGTAGTGGTTTAATAACTGTATATCACCATAGATATAGTAGTGGTTTAATAACTGTATATCACCATAGATATAGTAGTGGTTTAATAACTGTATATCACCATAGATATAGTAGTGGTTTAATAACTGTATATCACCATAGATATAGTAGTGGTTTAATAACTGTATATCACCATAGATATAGTGGTTTAATAAGTAGGTTTAATAACTGTATATCACCATAGATATAGTAGTGGTTTAATAACTGTATATCACCATAGATATAGTAGTGGTTTAATAACTGTATATCACCATAGATATAGTAGTGGTTTAATAACTGTATATCACCATAGATATAGTAGTGGTTTAATAACTGTATATCACCATAGTAGTGTTTTAATAACTGTATATCACCATAGATATAGTAGTGGTTTTAATAACTGTATATCACCATAGATATAGTAGTGGTTTAATAACTGTATATCACCATAGATATAGTGTTTAATAATATCACCATAGATATAGTGTTTTAATATCACTAGATATATCACCATAGATAGTGGTTTAGTAGTGTAGTGGTTTAATAACTGTATATCACCATAGATATAGTAGTGGTTTAATAACTGTATATCACCATAGATATAGTAGTGGTTTAATAACTGTATATCACCATAGATATAGTAGTGGTTTAATAACTGTATATCACCATAGATATAGTAGTGGTTTAATAACTGTATATCACCATAGATATAGTAGTGGTTTAATAACTGTATATCACCATAGATATAGTAGTGGTTTAATACTGTATATCACCATAGATATAGTAGTGGTTTAATAACTGTATATCACCATAGATATAGTAGATATGTAGTTTAATAACTGTATATCACCATAGATATAGTAGTGGTTTAATAACTGTATATCACCATAGATATAGTAGTGGTTTAATAACTGTATATCACCATAGATATAGTAGTGGTTTAATAACTGTTTAATATATAGTAGTGTTTTAATAACTGTATATCACCATAGATATAGTAGTGGTTTAATACTGTATATAGTAGTAGTGGTTTAATAACTGTATATCACCATAGATATAGTAGTGGTTTAATAACTGTATATCACCATAGATATAGTAGTGGTTTAATAACTGTATATCACCATAGATATAGTAGTGGTTTAATAACTGTATATCACCATAGATATAGTAGTGGTTTAATAACTGTATATCACCATAGATATAGTAGTGGTTTAATAACTGTATATCACCATAGATATAGTAGTGGTTTAATAACTGTATATCACCATAGATATAGTAGTGGTTTAATAACTGTATATCACCATAGATATAGTAGTGGTTTAATAACTGTATATCACCATAGATATAGTAGTGGTTTAATAACTGTATATCACCATAGATATAGTAGTAGTTTAATAACTGTATATCACCATAGATATAGTAGTGGTTTAATAACTGTATATATAGATATAGTAGTGGTTTAATAACTGTATATCACCATAGATATAGTAGTGGTTTAATAACTGTATATCACCATAGATATAGTAGTGGTTTTAATAACTGTATATCACCATAGATATAGTAGTGGTTTAATAACTGTATATCACCATAGATATAGTAGTGGTTTAATAACTGTATATCACCATAGATATAGTAGTGGTTTAATAACTGTATATCACCATAGATATAGTAGTGGTTTAATAACTGTATATCACCATAGATATAGTAGTGGTTTTACTGTATATCACCATAGATATAGTAGTGGTTTAATAACTGTATATCACCATAGATATAGTAGTGGTTTAATAACTGTATATCACCATAGATATAGTAGTGGTTTAATAACTGTATATCACCATAGATATAGTAGTGGTTTAATAACTGTATATCACCATAGATATAGTAGTGGTTTAATAAGTATATATAGATATAGTAGGTTTAATAACTGTATATCACCATAGATATAGTAGTGGTTTATAACTGTATATCACCATAGATATAGGTTTAATAACTGTATATCACCATAGATATAGTAGTGGTTTAATAACTGTATATCACCATAGATATAGTAGTGGTTTAATAACTGTATATCACCATAGATATAGTAGTGGTTTAATAACTGTATATCACCCTGTATATCAGATATAGTAGTGGTTTAATAACTGTATATCACCATAGATATAGTAGTGGTTTAATAACTGTATATCACCATAGATATAGTAGTGGTTTAATAACTGTATATCACCATAGATATAGTAGTGTTTTAATAACTGTATATCACCATAGATATAGTAGTGTTTTAATAACTGTATATCACCATAGATATAGTAGTGGTTTAATAACTGTATATCACCATAGATATAGTAGTGGTTTAATAACTGTATATCACCATAGATATAGTAGTGGTTTAATAACTGTATATCACCATAGATATAGTAGTGGTTTAATAACTGTATATCACCATAGATATAGTAGTGGTTTAATAACTGTATATCACCATAGATATAGTAGTGGTTTTAATAACTGTTTAATAATATCACCATAGATATAGTAGTGGTTTAATAACTGTATATCACCATAGATATAGTAGTGGTTTAATAACTGTATATCACCATAGATATAGTAGTGTGTATATCACCATTATAGTAGTGGTTTAATAACTGTATATCACCATAGATATAGTAGTGTTTTAATAACTGTATATCACCATAGATATAGTAGTGGTTTAATAACTGTATATCACCATAGATATAGTAGTGGTTTAATAACTGTATATCACCATAGATATAGTAGTGGTTTAATAACTGTATATCACCATAGATATAGTAGTGGTTTAATAACTGTATATCACCATAGATATAGTAGTGGTTTAATAACTGTATATCACCATAGATATAGTAGTGGTTTAATAACTGTATATCACCATAGATATAGTAGTGTTTTAATAACTGTATATCACCATAGATATAGTAGTGGTTTTAATAACTGTATATCACCATAGATATAGTAGTGGTTTTAATAACTGTATATCACCATAGATATAGTAGTGGTTTAATAACTGTATATCACCATAGATATAGTAGTGGTTTAATAACTGTATATCACCATAGATATAGTAGTGGTTTAATAACTGTATATCACCATAGATATAGTAGTGGTTTAATAACTGTATATCACCATAGATATAGTAGTGGTTTAATAACTGTATATCACCATAGATATAGTAGTGGTTTAATAACTGTATATCACCATAGATATATAGTTTAATAAGTGATATAGTTTAATAACTGTATATCACCATAGATATAGTAGTGGTTTAATAACTGTTTAAGTGGTTTAATAACTGTATATCACCATAGATATAGTAGTGGTTTAATAACTGTATATCACCATAGATATAGTAGTGGTTTAATAACTGTATATCACCATAGATATAGTAGTGGTTTAATAACTGTATATCACCATAGATATAGTAGTGGTTTAATAACTGTATATCACCATAGATATAGTAGTGGTCACCATAGATATAGTAGTTTTAATAACTGTATATCACCATAGATATAGTAGTGGTTTAATAACTGTATATCACCATAGATATAGTAGTGGTTTAATAACTGTATATCACCATAGATATAGTAGTGGTTTAATAACTGTATATCACCATAGATATAGTAGTGGTTTTAATAACTGTATATCACCATAGATATAGTAGTGGTTTAATAACTGTATATCACCATAGATATAGTAGTGGTTTAATAACTGTATATCACCATAGATATAGTAGTGGTTTAATAACTGTATATCACCATAGATATAGTAGTGGTTTAATAACTGTATATCACCATAGATATAGTAGTGGTTTAATAACTGTATATCACCATAGTAGATATAGTAGTGTAGTTTTAATAACTGTATATCACCATAGATATAGTAGTGGTTTAATAACTGTATATCACCATAGATATAGTAGTGGTTTAATAACTGTATATCACCATAGATATAGTAGTGGTTTAATAACTGTATATCACCATAGATATAGTAGTGGTTTAATAACTGTATATCACCATAGATATAGTAGTGGTTTAATAACTGTATATCACCATAGATATAGTAGTAGTGGTTTTAATATCACTGTTTAATAATATCACCATAGATATAGTAGTGGTTTAATAACTGTATATCACCATAGATATAGTAGTGGTTTAATAACTGTATATCACCATAGATATAGTAGTGGTTTAATAACTGTATATCACCATAGATATAGTAGTGTTTTAATAACTGTATATCACCATAGATATAGTAGTGGTTTAATAACTGTATATCACCATAGATATAGTAGTGGTTTAATAACTGTATATCACCATAGATATAGTAGTGGTTTAATAACTGTATATCACCATAGATATAGTAGTGGTTTAATAACTGTATATCACCATAGATATAGTAGTGGTTTAATAACTGTATATCACCATAGTAGTGGTTTATAGTATATCACCATAGTGGTTTAATAACTGTATATCACCATAGATATAGTAGTGGTTTAATAACTGTATATCACCATAGATATAGTAGTGGTTTAATAACTGTATATCACCATAGATATAGTAGTGGTTTAATAACTGTATATCACCATAGATATAGTAGTGGTTTAATAACTGTATATCACCATAGATATAGTAGTGGTTTAATACACTGTATATCACCATAGATATAGTAGTGGTTTAATAATATCACCATAGATATAGTAGTGTTTTAATAACTGTATATCACCATAGATATAGTAGTGGTTTAATAACTGTATATCACCATAGATATAGTAGTGGTTTTAACTGTATATCACCATAGATATAGTAGTGGTTTAATAACTGTATATCACCATAGATATAGTAGTGGTTTAATAACTGTATATCACCATAGATATAGTAGTGGTTTAATAACTGTATATCACCATAGATATAGTAGTGGTTTAATAACTGTATATCACCATAGATATAGTAGTGGTTTAATAACTGTATATCACCATAGATATAGTAGTGGTTTAATAACTGTATATCACCATAGATATAGTAGTGGTTTAATAACTGTATATCACCATAGATATAGTAGTGGTTTAATAACTGTATATCACCATAGATATAGTAGTGGTTTAATAACTGTTTAATAATATCACCATAGATATAGTAGTGGTTTAATAACTGTATATCACCATAGATATAGTAGTGGTTTAATAACTGTATATCACCATAGATATAGTAGTGGTTTAATAACTGTATATCACCATAGATATAGTAGTGGTTTAATAACTGTATATCACCATAGATATAGTAGTGGTTTTAATAACTGTATACTGTATCACTTTCATCACCATAGATATAGTAGTGGTTTAATAACTGTATATCACCATAGATATAGTAGTGGTTTAATAACTGTATATCACCATAGATATAGTAGTGGTTTAATAACTGTATATCACCATAGATATAGTAGTGTTTTAATAACTGTTTAATATATCACCATAGATATAGTAGTGGTTTTAATAAGTATATCACCATAGATATAGTAGTGGTTTAATAACTGTATATCACCATAGATATAGTAGTGGTTTAATAACTGTATATCACCATAGATATAGTAGTGGTTTAATAGATATAGTAGTGGTTTAATAACTGTATATCACCATAGATATAGTAGTGGTTTAATAACTGTATATCACCATAGATATAGTAGTGGTTTAATAACTGTATATCACCATAGATATAGTAGTGGTTTAATAACTGTATATCACCATAGATATAGTAGTGGTTTAATAACTGTATATCACCATAGATATAGTAGTGGTTTAATAACTGTATATCACCATAGATATAGTAGGTTTAATAACTGTATATCACCATAGATATAGTAGTGGTTTAATAACTGTATATCACCATAGATATAGTAGTGGTTTTAATAACTGTATATCACCATAGATATAGTAGTGGTTTAATAACTGTATATCACCATAGATATAGTAGTGGTTTAATAACTGTATATCACCATAGATATAGTAGTGTTTAATAACTGTTTAATAACTGTATATCACCATAGATATAGTAGTGGTTTAATAACTGTATATCACCATAGATATAGTAGTGGTTTAATAACTGTATATCACCATAGATATAGTAGTGGTTTAATAACTGTATATCACCATAGATATATAGATATAGTAGTGGTTTAATAACTGTATATCACCATAGATATAGTAGTGGTTTAATAAATAACTGTTTAATAATATCACCATAGATATAGTAGTGGTTTAATAACTGTATATCACCATAAGATATAGATATAGTGGTTTAATAACTGTATATCACCATAGATATAGTAGTGGTTTAATAACTGTATATCACCATAGATATAGTAGTGGTTTAATAACTGTATATCACCATAGATATAGTAGTGGTTTAATAACTGTATATCACCATAGATATAGTAGTGGTTTAATAACTGTATATCACCATAGATATAGTAGTGGTTTAATAACTGTATATCACCATAGATATAGTAGTGGTTTAATAACTGTATATCACCATAGATATAGTAGTGGTTTAATAACTGTATATCACCATAGATATAGTAGTGGTTTAATAACTGTATATCACCATAGATATAGTAGTGGTTTAATAACTGTATATCACCATAGATATAGTAGTGGTTTAATAACTGTATATCACCATAGATATAGTAGTGGTTTAATAACTGTATATCACCATAGATATAGTAGTGGTTTAATAACTGTATATCACCATAGATATAGTAGTGGTTTTAATAACCATAGATATGTAGTGGTTTAATCACCATAGATATAGTAGTGGTTTAATAACTGTATATCACCATAGATATAGTAGTGGTTTAATAACTGTATATCACCATAGATATAGTAGTGGTTTAATAACTGTATATCACCATAGATATAGTAGTGGTTTAATAACTGTATATCACCATAGATATAGTAGTGGTTTAATAACTGTATATCACCATAGATATAGTAGTGGTTTAATAACTGTATATCACCATAGATATAGTAGTGGTTTAATAACTGTATATCACCATAGATATAGTAGTGTTTTAATAACTGTATATCACCATAGATATAGTAGTGGTTTAATAACTGTATATCACCATAGATATAGTAGTGGTTTAATAACTGTATATCACCATAGATATAGTAGTGGTTTAATAACTGTATATCACCATAGATATAGTAGTGGTTTAATAACTGTATATCACCATAGATATAGTAGTGGTTTAATAACTGTATATCACCATAGATATAGTAGTGGTTTAATAACTGTATATCACCATAGATATAGTAGTGGTTTAATAAATATCACCATAGTATATCTGTATACCATAGATATAGATATAGTAGTGGTTTAATAACTGTATATCACCATAGATATAGTAGTGGTTTAATAACTGTATATCACCATAGATATAGTAGTGTTTTTAATAACTGTATATCACCATAGATATAGTAGTGGTTTAATAACTGTATATCACCATAGATATAGTAGTGGTTTAATAACTGTATATCACCATAGATATAGTAGTGGTTTTAATATCACTGGTTTAATATATCACCATAGATATAGTAGTGGTTTAATAACTGTATATCACCATAGATATAGTAGTGGTTTAATAACTGTATATCACCATAGATATAGTAGTGGTTTAATAACTGTATATCACCATAGATATAGTAGTGGTTTAATAACTGTATATCACCATAGATATAGTAGTGGTTTAATAACTGTATATCACCATAGATATAGTAGTGGTTTAATAACTGTATATCACCATAGATATAGTAGTGGTTTAATAACTGTATATCACCATAGATATAGTAGTGGTTTAATAACTGTATATCACCATAGATATAGTAGTGGTTTAATAACTGTATATCACCATAGATATAGTAGTGGTTTAATAACTGTATATCACCATAGATATAGTAGTGGTATATCACCATTATAGTAGTGGTTTAATAACTGTATATCACCATAGATATAGTAGTGGTTTAATAACTGTATATCACCATAGATATAGTAGTGGTTTAATAACTGTATATCACCATAGATATAGTAGGTTTAATAACTGTATATCACCATAGATATAGTAGTGGTTTAATAACTGTATATCACCATAGATATAGTAGTGTTTTAATAACTGTATATCACCATAGATATAGTAGTGGTTTAATAACTGTATATCACCATAGATATAGTAGTGGTTTTAATAACATAGATATAGTAGTGTATATCACCATAGATATAGTAGTGGTTTAATAACTGTATATCACCATAGATATAGTAGTGGTTTAATAACTGTATATCACCATAGATATAGTAGTGGTTTAATAACTGTATATCACCATAGATATAGTAGTGGTTTAATAACTGTATATCACCATAGATATAGTAGTGGTTTAATAACTGTATATCACCATAGATATAGTAGTGGTTTAATAACTGTATATCACCATAGATATAGTAGTGGTTTAATAACTGTATATCACCATAGATATAGTAGTGGTTTAATAACTGTATATCACCATAGATATAGTAGTGGTTTAATAACTGTATATCACCATAGATATAGTAGTGGTTTAATAACTGTATATCACCATAGATATAGTAGTGGTTTAATAACTGTATATCACCATAGATATAGTAGTGGTTTAATAACTGTATATCACCATAGATATAGATATAGTAGTGGTTTAATAACTGTATATCACCATTAGTGTTTTAATAACTGTATATCACCATAGATATAGTAGTGGTTTAATAGATATAGTATATCACCATAGATATAGTAGTGTTTAATAACTGTATATCACCATAGATATAGTAGTGGTTTAATAACTGTATATCACCATAGATATAGTAGTGGTTTAATAACTGTATATCACCATAGATATAGTAGTGGTTTAATAACTGTATATCACCATAGATATAGTAGTGGTTTAATAACTGTATATCACCATAGATATAGTAGTGGTTTAATAACTGTATATCACCATAGATATAGTAGTGGTTTAATAACTGTATATCACCATAGATATAGTAGTGGTTTAATAACTGTATATCACCATAGATATAGTAGTGGTTTAATAACTGTATATCACCATAGATATAGTAGTGGTTTAATAACTGTATATCACCATAGATATAGTAGTGGTTTAATAACTGTATATCACCATAGATATAGTAGTGGTTTACTGTATATCACCATAGATATAGTAGTGGTTTAATAACTGTATATCACCATAGATATAGTAGTGGTTTAATAAATATCACCATAGATATAGTAGTGGTTTAATAACTGTATATCACCATAGATATAGTAGTGGTTTAATAACTGTATATCACCATAGATATAGTAGTGGTTTAATAACTGTATTTCACCATAGATATAGTAGTGGTTTAATAACTGTATATCACCATAGATATAGTAGTGGTTTAATAACTGTATATCACCATAGATATAGTAGTGGTTTAATAACTGTATATCACCATAGATATAGTAGTGGTTTAATAACTGTATATCACCATAGATATAGTAGTGGTTTAGTCAGTTTGTTGCCCTGCTAGAGCTGCCCCAGTCAGCTGTAAGTTCTGTTATTGTGAAGTGGAAATGTCTAGCAGCAACAACGGCTCAGCCACGAAGTGGTAGGCCACACAAGCTCACCGAACGGGACCGCCAAGTGCTGAAGCGTGTAAAATGCATCTGTCCTCGGTTGCAATACTCATTACCGAGTTCCAAACTGCGTCTGGAAGAAACGTCAGCACAAGAACTGTTCGTCTGGAGCTTCATGAAATGGGTTTCCATGGCCGAGCAGCCACACACAAGCCTAAGATCACCATGCGCAATGCCAAGTGTCCACTGGAGTGGTGTAAAGCCCGCCAAATTTGGACTCTGGAGCAGTGGAAATGCGTTCTCTGGAGTGATGAATCACGCTTCACCATCTGCCCGTCGTACGGACGAATTTGGGTTTGGCGGATGCCAGGAGAACGCTACCTGCCCCAATGCATAGTGCCAACTGTAAAGTTTGGTGGAGGAGGAGGAATAATGGTCTGGGGCTGTTTCTCATGGTTAGGGCTAGGCCCTTTAATTCCAGTGAAGGAAAATCTTAACGCTACAGCATACAATGACATTCTAGACAATTCTGTGCTTCCAACTTTATGGCAAAAGTTTTGGGAAGGCCCTTTCCTGTTTCGGCATGACAATGCCCCCGTGCATAAAGCGAGGTCCATACAGAAATGCTTTGTCGAAATTGGTGTGGAATAACTTGACTGGCCTGCACAGGGCCCTGTCCTCAACCCCATCCTACAGCTTTCGGATGAATTGGGACGCCAACTGCAAGCCAGGCCTAATCGCCCAACATCAGTGCCCGACCTCACTAATGCTCTTGTGGCTGAATGGAAGTAAGTCCCTGCAGCAATGTTCCAACATCTAGTGGAAAGCTTTCCCAGAAGAGTGGAGGCTGTTATAGCAGCAAAGGGGGGACAAACTCCACATTAATGCCCATGATTTTGGAATGAGATGTTCGATGAGCAGGTGTCCACATACTTTGATCATGTAGTGTAAATACATACATAAATACACAAGACTAACATGACAGAGACAAGTGTATGAATTAGTGTATGTTAATTCCTTACCTACACATAATGTAGACAGAGTGACATAGAAAGAGGCACGTTAATTACCTACCTACATACAGTATGGCATGACTGAAGAAGAACAAATAGTAGTAACAGAAATACTTGTGTACTGAGTTAATCATTGTCAGAGCAAATCCCTGTCATCTTTTGTTCATGGGCAATAAACTATCTTCCATCCTATTCCAATTTAGATATGGCTGGTCAAATATGTAACTTATTAAGTGGAAATGTTCACTATACAATGTACTCTATGGCCTTGACTTCCTTTAAGTTATCAAACTAAACATGGTTAACAATAGTTGTGACTTCCTGTCATTGTAAACTACATTATATTCTGACTTCTACTGGAAGGAACATAGGTGAGCAGGAAGTGGATGTGGGTCAACTCCCTGACTGACACTTCCTGTTAAGGTATCCATAGTAACTATGTTGTAGGGTTAGTGTTGAGGCTATGGTTAGGCTTGAACTGGGATGTGTACATGAATCTATGGTTAGGGTTGAACCGGGAAGCATCGTTACCCATCGCTCCACAAAAGCCTCGGCTCTTGCAGAGCAAGGGGAACTACTACTTCAAGGTCTCAGAGCAAGTGACGTAACCGATTGAAACGCTATTTAGCGCGCACCGCTAACTAAGCTAGCCGTTTCACATCCGTTACACTCACCCCCCTTTTGACCTTCCTCCATTTTCCGCAGCAACCAGTCAACAGCATCAATGCAACAGTATACTTTTACGTCCGTCCCCTCGCCCATACCCGGGCGCGAACCAGGGACCCTCTGCACACGTCGACAACAGTCACCCTCGAAGCATCGTTACCCATCGCTCCACAAAAGCCGCGGCTCTTGCAGAGCAAGGGGAACTACTACTTCAAGGTCTCAGAGCAAGTGACGTAACCGATTGAAACGCTATTTAGCGCGCACCGCTAACTAAGCTAGCCGTTTCACATCCGTTACACTAGGATGTGGACATCTCATTCCAAAATCATGGGTTAGTGTTGAACTAGGATGTGGACATGAAGCTAGGGTTAGTGTTAGGGTTGAGGGTTAGGGTTGAACTAGGATGTGGACATGAAGCTAGGGTTAGTGTTAGGGTTGAGGGTTAGGGTTGAACTAGGATGTGGACATGAAGCTAGGGTTAGTGTTAGGGTTGAGGGTTACTGTTGAACTGGGATGTGGACATGAAGCTAGGGTTAGTGTTGAGGCTAGGGTTACTGTTGAACTGGGATGTGGACATGAAACTAGGGTTAGTGTTACTACTGTTACCGAAAATTGTTGCCCAACAGAAACTGTAAGTATTAATTACATTCCTACACTCCATGTTGATAATTTTACATTTACATTTAAGTCATTTAGCAGACGCTCTTATCCAGAGCGACTTACAAATTGGTGCATACACCTTATGACAACCAGTGGAACAGCCACTTGCATCTAAATCTTGTTGGGGGAGAGAGGGGGGTGAGAAGGATTACTTACCCTTACTTACCCTATCCTAGGTATTCCTTGAAGAGGTGGGGTTTCAGGTGTCTCCGGAAGGTGGTGATTGACTCCGCTGTCCTGGCGTGGGAGTTTGTTCCACCATTGGGGGCCAGAGCAGCGAACAGTTTTGACTGGGCTGAGCGGGAACTGTACTTCCTCAGTGGTAGGGAGGCGAGCAGGCCAGAGGTGGATGAACGCAGTGCCCTTGTTTGGGTGTAGGGCCTGATCAGAGCCTGGAGGTACTGAGGTGCCGTTCCCCTCACAGCTCCGTGGCGAGCACCATGGTCTTGAGCGGATGCGAGCTTCAACTGGAAGCCAGTGGAGAGAGCGGAGGAGCGGGGTGACGTGAGAACTTGGGAAGGTTGAACACCAGTTGGGCTGCGGCGTTCTGGATGAGTTGTAGGGGTTTAATGGCACAGGCAGGGAGCCCAGCCAACAGCGAGTTGCAGTAATCAAGACGGGAGATGACAAGTGCCTGGATTAGGACCCGCCGCTTCCTGTGTGAGGCAGGGTCGTACTCTGCGGATGTTGTAGAGCATGAACCTACAGGAACGGGACACCGCCTTGATGTTAGTTGATAATGACGACTCATTTCCATTACATCTACTGTTGCATGCTGGATTATTTGGTTGCTGAATCAAGGCGTTCACTGTCACATCGATGAATCAGTGGCTCCTATCACAATGGATATGTCTCTCTCAGACAGAGTACAACAGAACATTAAAGAACCAAACATCCTGACTGAGTGACGCTCAAGCAGTATCCTGTATCACATTATCTAAAAACACAGGGGTAGTGGTAGTCTACACTGTAGGTCCTAGAGTGTGATTATTTTGTTTTCTGCTGAACAGTAGAATGTTTTGTGCGTGTGTGTCCTTGACAGATAGAGAGATTCAGCCAGTCAGGCCATGTGCCGGTTGGACTGGAAGCTGATACCACGGCCCTGTACTCTCAGGCCCATCTCTATAGGATAGGGTGGGAGGAGGGCCACACTCTGCTCCATCTCAGGTCTAACTATCAAGGCCTCTGATAAGTGCTTCATCCTCTGACACGGCAAGAGTGGAGATGACCATTGTGTCCATACACACGTGGCCAGTGAAAATAGGATGTGGACATGAAGGTAGGGTTAGGATGAACTGGGATGTGGACATGAAGGTAGGGTTAGGATGAACTGGGATGTGGACATGAAGGTAGGGTTATGATGAACTGGGATGTGGACATGAAGGTAGGGTTATGATGAACTGGGATGTGGACATGAAGGTAGGGTTAGGATGAACTGGGATGTGGACATGAAGGTAGGATTATGATGAACTGGGATGTGGACATGAAGGTAGGGTTAGGATGAACTGGGATGTGGACATGAAGGTAGGGTTATGATGAACTGGGATGTGGACATGAAGGTAGGGTTAGAATGAACTGGGATGTGGACATGAAGGTAGGGTTAGGATGAACTGGGATGTGGACATGAAGGTAGGGTTATGATGAACTGGGATGTGGACATGAAGGTAGGGTTAGAATGAACTGGGATGTGGACATGAAGGTAGGGTTAGGATGAACTGGGATGTGGACATGAAGGTAGGGTTATGATGAACTGGGATGTGGACATGAAGGTAGGGTTATGATGAACTGGGATGTGGACATGAAGGTAGGGTTAGGGCTACTACTGTTACCAAAAATGATTGCCCAATAGAAACTGTGAAGTGTTGATTACTTTCCTACACTTCTTGTTGACAACGATGACTCATCTTCATCACATTCCATCCTATCTACTGTTGCATGCTGGATGAGTTGGCTCACTCAGGTGCTGAATCAAGGTAGTTCACACCACTGTCACACCTTGGATTTGATTGTTTTCGACATCCTTTGTGTTTTTATGTTCTTTCATGCATCCCTTTCACTGCTCCCGTTTGCTTTTACTTCTGTAACGTGTGTTGCGATTTTAAATGCACTTTAAATGTTTGATTTGAATCATTGACTCCTATAAAACACAATAGAGTCTTGAACTTAAACGAACCCGAGGCTGACGACTGATCTCGCTTTCAGACAGAAAGTGCAACATGGAGCATTTGTGGGAACCAAACATCCTGCCTGGGCAACACTCCAGCAATATCCTATATCACATTATCTAACAACACAGGGTTTTCAGTGCAGTAGGTTTCAATCAAGTAACATTGTGTGTGTGTGTGTGTGTGTGTGTGTCCTTGATAGATCGATAGATGCAGCCAGTGTGCCATGTGCCGGTTGGACTGGAAGCTGACACCACGGCCCTGTACTCTGTATATAGCGTCTCCAGTGCTAGGATAGGATAGGTTGGGAGGAAGAGGACTACACTCTGCTCCAATTAGGGCCTAACGTTTAAGACCTCTGACTCTGAGAAGTGCTTCATACTTTGGTACAGCAAGAGGGGTGATGACCATTGTGTCCATACACACACTAGCACTCACACACAGACTCATGTGGCCTGTGAAAATGGGACCTCTCCCCATCCCTCGTAACGGACAGGACGGCTTTAACTTTAATCTGGTATGGCCCTGTTGGTGTGTGCGAGTGTAAAACATATTTTCTCAGAGGCTATTGATTCACTTCACATAACCTTTTTCATGTGACCTTTAGATAGCAATCCTAAGGACTCTACATTCAAAACAACAACTTGTTTTCCAAATTAGGTAGTGTTCACCCTACCTGTTCTTACTCACGTTTAGGACCCTTTCTATGTACATGGCTTTGAGTTAGCTTTAGGCACATGGCTTTGAGTTAGCTTTAGGCACATGGCTTTGAGCTAGCTTTAGGCACATGGCTTTGAGTTAGCTTTAGGCACATGGCTTTGAGCTAGCTTTAGGCACATGGCTTTAGGTTAGCTTTAGGCACATGGCTTTGAGCTAGCTTTAGGCACATGGCTTTGAGCTAGCTTTAGGCACATGGCTTTCCCACTCCCCATCCTCCCTCCAACTGGGAGAACATGAACGTGCCGCCCCTCCCCCTTGACAGATGTGAACAGCTGGCTGAGACTTGCTCTGGATGTGTGTGTGCGAGTTCCTCCAGAGGTCCAGACAAGGGGTTCCTTGAAGTCAGGAAGTGTTCCTCTAAGCATGGCTCCAGAGTGAGAAACCCTTCCAAGTCAAACATTGGGCCCCTGTCAAAACACACACACACTCTATTGCCATCAACTCGCCTCCCTAGAAAGACTGCACACTACACTGACCATTCTCTGTCCTGTGGCTACTGTCAATGCTCCACAAAAATAAACATCAGTTCTGATTGGTGTAATCCAGGTTGTTTATATCAGTCAGATAGTGAGTAATGTATTGGATGTATTGGGACAAACATGAAATGTGTTTTTAATTAACCCTTGTAACATGAAACAAAAATTGCTCCATACAAACATGAAATGTGTTAATTCATTTTTAATTATTCATCAGTTTAAAGGAAAGGTTCACTTGAACTTTGACCTAATGTTGTTTTGGTATCTGAGTTAAGAGTTAACATCAACCAGATAAAACTGGAAGTTAATAGGAAAAATATAGGCTCCATACCATAACAACAAATTTGATCATATTTTTGTGATATTCCTACGGGAAATTGCCTATTATTCTCACATCTTGGAAAATATATGTAATGTTGTACTTCTTGTTGACGAAATGTGTGCTAATGTTGGGTTTTTGGATGCAAATGAGCCATTGAACAGTGTTGTTGAGCTAATCATCGCAATCCCTTCTCAAGGTTCGGTGTTGAAACTTGTATTCTTTTTGAGCTAGCGCCCAATAGACTCCCATTCACTCCTTGAAGGAGAGCGCGTCCCATTGACGTAACATGGGCAACGTTTCCCATCTCCTCAAAAGTATATCTGCCGTTGCGAATGTCAGACTCCACTCTGTGTGGGACATCGATCTGCAGGTTGAACATGGTGAGATTGTAGACTCCTAAATTGATAGCTGCAAACTCACCTAAACAAACTGCACTAACTAGCTACTTTACATGCTGATATTGTCTTTGGTATTATTGTGTGTCGCTACGTTTGCTAGCTAACTAGCCAGCCAGCCAATAGAGAGAGCACTGCATTATGGATTTTGTGGTGGCTACCAATCTTATTATAATGCCAAAATGAAACATTTGTTTACCAAAAATATTGATCTCACATATTAGTGTTATTTAACACTGTAAATTAAAAAAATGAGTGGTTTTGGGTGGATTTTCCCTTTAAGCTAGATATCTCTTCTTTTTTTGGTTGAGAGAATGCCAAGAGTGTGCAAATCTGTCATCAAGGAAAAGGGTGGCTACTTTGAAGAATCTAATATAACATATTTTGTTTAACACGTTTTTGGTTACTACATGATTCCATGTGTTATTTCATGTTTAGATGTATTCACTTTATTATTCTACAATGTAGAAAATAGTAAAAATAAAGACAATCCCTTGAATTAGTAGGTGTGTCCAAACGTTTGACTGGTACTGTGTGTGTGTGTGTGTGTGAGATATATACACACGATGGCTTCTGAAAGTATTCAGACCCCTTGACCTTAACCACATGTGTTAGGTTACAGCCTTATTCTAAAATGGATTAAATAGTTGTTTCCCCCCTCATCATTCTACACACAATACCCTATAATGACAAAGCAAAAACTTTTTTTTTTGCTAGTTTATTTAACATTTAAAACAGAAATATCAAATTTACAAAAGTATTCAGACCCTTAACTCAGTACTTTGTTGAAGCACTTTCAGCAGCAATTACAGCCTTGAGTCTTATTGGGTATGACGCTACAAGCTTGGCACACCTCTATTTGGGTAGTTTCTCCCATTCTTCTCTGCAGATCCTCTCCAAGCTCTGTCAGGTTGGATGGAGAGCGTTGCTGCATAGCTATTATCAGGTCTCTCCAGAGATGTTTCATCTGGTCCAAGTCCAGGCTCTGGCTAGGCCACTCAAGGACATTCAGAGACTTGTCCCGAAGCCACTCCTGAGTTGTCTTGGCTGTATGCTTAGGGTCATTGTCCTGTTAGAAGGTGAACCTTCGCCCCAGTCTGAGGTCCTGAGCGCTCTGGAGCAGGTTTTCATCAAGGATCTCTCTGTACTTTTCTCCGTTCATCTTTCCCTCGATCCCTGCCCTTGAAAAACATCCCCACAACATGATGCTGCCACCACTATGCTTCACCGTAGGGATGGTGCCAGGTTTCCTCCAGACGTGACGTTTGGAATTCAGGCCAAAGAGTTCATTCTTGGTTTCATCAGACCAGGTCATTTTTGCTCTGACATGCACGGTAAACTGTGGGATCTTATAGAGACAGGTGTAAATTGAATCAATTGAATTTACCACAGGTGTACTCCAATCATATACACTGCTCAAAAAAATAAAGGGAACAGTTAAACAACACAATGTAACTCCAAGTCAATCACACTTCTGTGAAATCAAACTGCCCACTTATGAAGCAACACTGATTGACAATACATTTCACATGCAGTTGTGCAAATGGAATAGACAACAGGTGGAAAGTATAGGCAATTAGCAAGACACCCCCCAATAAAGGAGTGGTTCCACAGGTGGCAACCACAGACCACTTCTCAGTTCCTATGCTTCCTGGCTGATGTTTTGGTCACTTTTGAATGCTGGCGGTGCTTTCACTCTAGTGGTAGCATGAGACGGAGTCTACAACCCACACAAGTGGCTCAGGTAGTGCAACTCATCCAGGATGGCACATCAATGCGAGCTGTGGCAAGAAGGTTTGCTGTGTCTGTCAGCGTAGTGTCCAGAGCATGGAGGCGCTACCAGGAGACAGGCCAGTACATCAGGAGACGTGGAGGAGGCCGTAGGAGGGCAACAACCCAGCAGCAGGACCGCTACCTCCGCCTTTGTGCAAGGAGGAGCAGGAGGAGCACTGCCAGAGCCCTACAAAATTACCTCCAGCAGGCCACAAATGTGCATGTGTCTGCTCAAATGGTCAGAAACAGACTCTATGAGGGTGGTATGAGGGCCCGACGTCCACAGGTGGGGGTTGTGCTTACAGCCCAACACCGTGCAGGACGTTTGGCATTTGCCAGAGAACACCAAGATTGGCAAATTCGCCACTGGCGCCCTGTGCTCTTCACAGATGAAAGCAGGTTCACACTGAGCATGTGACAGACGTGACAGAGTCTGGAGACGCCGTGGAGAACATTCTGCTGCCTGCAACATCCTCCAGCATGACCGGTTTGGCGGTGGGTCAGTCATGGTGTGGGGTGGCATTTCTTTGGGGGGCCGCACAGCCCTCCATGTGCTCGCCAGAGGTAGCCTGACTGCCATTAGGTACCGAGATGAGATCCTCAGACCCCTTGTGAGACCATATGCTGGTGCGGTTGGCCCTGGGTTCCTCCTAATGCAAGACGATGCTAGACCTCATGTACTGGAGTGTGTCAGCAGTTCCTGCAAGAGGAAGGCATTGATGCTATGGACTGGCCTGCCCGTTCCCCAGACCTGAATCCAATTGAGCACATCTGGGACATCATGTCTCGCTCCATCCACTGTCTGTTGCACCACAGACTGTCCAGGAGTTGGCGGATGCTTTAGTCCAGGTCTGGGAGGAGATCCCTCAGGAGACCATCCGCCACCTCATCAGGAGCATGCCCAGGCGTTGTAGGGAGGTCATACAGGCACGTGGAGGCCACACACACTACTGAGCATCATTTTGACTTGTTTTAAGGACATTACATCAAAGTTGGATCAGCCTGTAGTGTGGTTATCCACTTTAATTTTGAGTGTGACTCCAAATCCAGACCTCCATGGGTTGATAAATTTGATTTCCATTGATCATTTTTGTGTGATTTTGTTCTCAGCACATTCAACTATGTAAAGAAAAAAGTATTTAAGAATATTTCATTCATTCAGATCTAGGATGTGTTCCCTTTATTTTTTTGAGCAGTGTATTTCTTTATTTCATTTTCAATAGAATTGCAAAAATGTCTAAACCTGTTTTTGCTTTGTCATTATGGGGTATTGTGTGTAGATTGATGAGAACAAAATAATGTGATCAATTTTAGAATGAGGCTGTAAAGTAACAAAATGTGGAAAAAGTCAAGGGGTCTGAATACATTCGGGAAAGCACTGTATATATGATGTACAAAGGCTTGGCACAACAGAAAAAACACAAACGCCCATAGATGTAGCTAGCAATATGCTCTCTTGGGTAAATACCTGAAATTAGCTCCAGTAGACTCATATTTTTGAGTGTGAACTGTATTACTGTAGTGTATTATACGGACTGGAATTATGCATATCGTTCAAACCATGATAAAGCAGAAGAGAACATGTGATTCTGGTGCAGCACATGCGGCCTACAAAGTTACAAGTATAGGCTAGCAAATTGGATTTAAATGTTGAAATATAATAGGGCCTATAATAATAGTAAACTGACGTGTCCATTCCTTTCATAATATTTCCCTAATGTTATTAGCCTATCCCCTCTTTCTCGCTCAAATGTTGCTTCATTCCTTTCTCGCTTTCAACAGTTAAATGAAATACGTTTTGTTGTCCTCATCTTCATCATTCCTATGACATCCCTGTATAATGTAGAACATGAATTAGATTCAGAAGGTTTTCACTTCTCTTCACGAAGATTGAATGGTTATGGGTCTGAATAAATAACTGATATATCCTACCGCCATCACGCGTTCGCTCTTCTATTGGCTGCTTCATTTAACATTCAACGAAAAAAGAGCTTGCGTCCCCCTTCGAATAGTCTATTGGTATAAATGCAAAATATATCCAGAATGCTGTTCTAGTCTACATCACGGTGGCACCTAAATCAGTGGTTCCCAAACCTTTTCACTCAGGTCCCATTGGGGGAACATCCCGCCCACCGTACGCACGCTGCGTCTATTTCAAACTGTTCACACCTTGTTGGCGGACAGAACATTTAGCAGATTAAAGGTAGTTCTTTTTTTTTTTACAATTATATACATTTTGACATGTCTAATGTTTATTCATGTGATATTTGAGTGGCTCAAACATTACAACAACATCTATGGGCTAAAAATCCTAGCTAAATAAATAAATCAGTGGCCTAAACTGTTCTATTTGAGAAGGCTGCTGCTCCCTACTAGCTTTTGCCCAATGAGGTGACGGGCCTTTGCCTGGTGCCCCAATCCACCCGATGTGCCTCAAAAATAAACATCAGTTCTGATTGGCGTATTCCATGTTGTTTAAACAGGTTAGATAGAAAGACATGAATTAATTGACCTGAGACACCTGACCTTAAATGGACCTCTTGTTGATGAGAGTTTGTGTCTGTGGAATAACATAAAATGTGTTTTTGGTTGAGGTTGACCTGTCAAGAAGTGTTCTTCGCATCACTGTTTCTCTGTCAGAGAGAAACCCTTCCAAGTCATACTCCCTCTGTCAAAATACCCCACTAACACACACACACTCATTCACTCAGACGGAAGAAGGAAACAGAAGAAATAAAAAAGGCATTCATCTGACCTATCTAGTCTACTAGTAAGATAAGAACACACCTCAGTTCAGCTGGGAAAGGCTGCTCGGAAGGTTTGAGTGAGATCGCCTCACTGTGGACAAGAACTGCCATTACACCATCATGCACAAAGCACAATTACCTGTAGATCTGAAATCAAATGGAAATCATCACGTTTCTTTATAAGAAATTGAATATGAATACTGCAGCCTATATATCTCAATGGTTTCCTTACTGTAGTGTATTGTAGTCTTGAAGATCCAGTGAATGACAACACGATACAGAGCTCCCCAACATCGAATGAGGGAGTGGAATACTGGCGCTTTGGTTGATACCTCTTCTAGGGCCCTGTGTTTTGGGCAATCATTTATCTTGTATCTAAAACCTTTTCCACAAATGATAATTACACCAAAAATCGAAGCAATTGACGTAGGATGGCCCTGAACTATATGACATGAAAGTAAAAGAGGACAGTTTGATGAAAAAGCTTTAAATAAAAGGTTCAAATCCAGGCATGTCACATAATTGCACAAAACACTCAGACCTACTCATAACATTAACTTTGTCATATGAAAAAAATACAGTACATTGATTGTATCCTACACACATACATTGAGTATACACAACATTAAGAGCACATGCTCTATCTATGACAGACTGACCAGGTGCATCAAGGTGAAAGCTGTGATCTCTTGTTGATGTCACTTGTTAAATGCACTTCAATCAGTGTAGATGAAGGGGAGGAGACAGATTAAAGAAGGACTTTTAAGCCTTCAGACAATAGAGACATAGATTGTGTGTGTGTGTGTGTGTGTGTGTGTGTGTGTGTGTGTGTGTGTGTGTGTGTGTGTGTGTGTGTGTGTGTGTGTGTGTGTGTGCCATTCAGAGTGTGAATGGGCAAGACAAAATATTTAAGTGCCTTTGAACGGGGTATGGTAGTAAGTGCCAGGTGCACCGGTTTGAGTGTGTCAAGAACTGCAACGCTGCTGGGTTTTTCACGCTCAACAGTTTCCCATATGTATCAAGAATGGTCCACCATCCACAGGACATCCAGCCAACTTGACACAGCTGTGGGAAGCATTGGAGTCAACAAGGGCCAGAATCCCTGTAGAATGCATTCAACACCATATAGAGTCCATGCCCCGACCAATTGAAACTGTTCTGAGGGCAACAGGAGACGCAACCCAATGTTAGGAAGGTGGTCCTAATGTTTTGTACACTCAGTGTATACATGAATCTCTAGAATGACATCACCATAGATATCTAACACCGTACCGCCATGAGGCGTACATGAATACAGAGAAGAACTACTGTCCCTCTGGTCCGTCATCTTAAAAACAACAAACATGGAAGAAAATGTGCAAAAAAGTCGATTCAAACAGACATTTTGTTCAGCTACGCTAGGAAAGCAGCACAACATCCAAATAGAAGCATTTGAAATTTCACGTACTGCTACATAACTTAATGTATTATTAATACTTAGGGGCAAACTTAACGTCCATTTAAATATAATGTTCACGTGGTCATTATCGACGTCAATGAGCGACTTTGGGATACATTTCATTCGATTGGCCCTTTCCGGCTATGCACCTTTAAAAGGCAACATTTCCGCGTTGGCAGAGACCGCATTCACGGTAAATGCTGCCTATGTGGCTCAATCGGGAATTACCTTTAAATGTCAAGTGCGCTATAACGAGGATCATCCACGCTTCTGGATTGAATCCAGGCCTAAGTGAGACTAAGTGAAAACTTGACCTAAATGGAAGTTAGGATTTGCCCCTTAATGAATTGTTATACAATCATCAGTAATAACAGAGTGGATAGTAATAGTATAGTAATAACTACTGTAAGCAGCATCTCTGGTGCAGTTACTGGGCGAGTTATGGTATAATACATGGACAGGTACTGTGTGTCAGTTTTAGCTTGGGGTCAATTCCATTTCAACTCAAGTCAGTTTAGGACGGAGCCTTTTGCTCAAATGTACACAGATTCCTAGAACCACCACAGAAAGAAACCGTGGCAATTCTAACAGAAGGCCTCTGTCAAAATAGACCATTAACACACACATACAGTGTCTTCAGAAAGAATTCACGCCCCTTGATTTTTTCCCACATTTGGTTGTGACAGCCTCAATTCAAATTGATTTTGTGTCACTGATCTACACACAATACCCCATAATGTCAAAGTGGATTATTTATTTATTTTTAATAAGAAATTAAAATCTGAAATGTCTTGAGTCAATAAGTATTCAACCCCTTTGTTATGGCAAGCCTAAATAAGTTCATGAGTAAAATGTGCTTAACAAGTCACATAATAAGTTGCATGGACTCACTCTGTGTTCAATAATAGTGTTTAACATGATTTTTGAATAACTACCCCTCTCTGTACCCCACACATACAGATAATTGTGGGGTCCCTCAGTCGGGCAGTGAATTTCAAACACAGATTCAACCACAAAGACCAGGGAGGTTTTTCAATGTCTAGCAAAGAAGGGCACCTATTTGTAGATGGGTAAAAAAAGAAGAAGAAAAAGAAGCAGACTTTGAATATCCCTTTGAGCATGGTGAAGTTATTAATTACACTTTGGATGGGGTATTAATACACCCAGTCGATACAAAGATACAGGTGTCCTTCCTAACTCAGTTGCCGGAGAAGAAGGAAACTGCTCAGGGATTTCACCATGACGCCAATGGTGATTTTAAAACAGTTACAGATTTTAATGGCTGTGATAGGAGAAAACTGAGGATGGATCAACAACACTGTAGTTACTCCACAATACTAACCTAAATGACAGAGTGAAAAGAAGGCAGCCTGTACAGAATAAAACTAAATCCCGTTTGCAACAAGGCACTAAAGTAATACTACAAAAAATGTGTAAAAGCAATGCAATGTTTTTTGGGGCAAATCCATTACCGAGTACCACTCTACATATTATAATTGTTAAGGACTGGGGGAGTTTTTCTGGATAGAAAAGAAACAACAGTCAAAATCCTAGAGGAAAACCTGGTTCAGTCTGCCTTCCACCAAATACTGGGAGATGAATTCACCTTTCAGCAGGACAATAACCTAAAACACAAGGCCAAATATACACTGGAGTTCCTTACCAAGAAGACAGTGAATGTTCCTGAGTGGCCGAGTTACAGTTTTGACATACATCTACTTGAAAATCTATGGTAAGACCTAAAAAAGGTTGTCTGGCAATGACCAACCACCACTTTGACAGAGCTTGAAGAATTTTGAAAAGAATAAAAGGCAAATGTGGCACAATCCAGGTGTGTAAAGATCTTAGAGACTCACCGGGAAAGACTCACAGCTGTAATCACTGCCAAAGGTGTTTTTACAAAGTATTGATTCAAGTCATGTAAATTAGATATTTCATTTTCAATAGATTTGCAAACATTTCTAAAAACATGTTTTCACTTTGTCATTATGGGGTATTGTGTGTAGATGGGTGTCAAAAAAATAAAAATATTTTTAATTCAGACTGTAACACAGCAAAATGTGGAATAAGTCAAGCAGTATGAATACTTACTGAAGGCGCTGTATATGGCCTCAACTTCCCCCAAAATACACCAGACATAATAAATAACACTTTTAGTAATTGACACATATTACATTAACAAGTTTGTTTAGATCGACTAACAGTATGAGGCAGAATTAGTCTATTTTCCACACCTAAGCAGTGCTTCAGGTCCAGTAGTTGTTGTTATGAAAGCTGTGCTAATGTACATAACAGGAGGGAGGAGTTGGCGTCAATATGAAGTGAAATTCCCCAGTGCCAAGTAGATATGAAATGGAGTTGAACGAAACCTGGTAATAATGGAAGTAGAGTTGGAGTAAGTAGCTAGTTTCCATTTAGGATTCTTCATCGGTGCCACTGGGGAGCGTTCCTGTGAGAGGTGGAACAGGAGAGAGACAGAAATATAAAGAGAGAGAGAGAGAGAGAGGGGGAATATTTCTGGGTGCCATGCACAATATGTGCAGCACATTTTTTGCAGAGGGATTATAAAACAAAACATCAAAGATGGAAGGTGCAAACACACACACACCTCCTCTCCCTCACCTCCTCTCCCCTCACCTCCTCTCCCCTCACCTCCTCCTGCTCCTCTTCAGTGTCGTCGTCGCTGACTACAGGTTTGGCTCGGGTGCGTCCCAGACGTCTCCTACCCTTCCCCGGTCACTACTCTTCTCTCTCCGTCCCAGACGGATCTTCACCTTCACTGAGCGGGCTAGAGGATGGACACACACACACACACACACACATATCATACACATGCACACACACACACACACACACACACACACACACACACACACACACACACACACACACACACACACACACACACACACACACACACACACACACACACACACACACACACACACACATTCACATCACACACACACACACACACACACATTCATATCATACACAGGACACCACAGGATCAACACAACACAGTTTATTGCAAGATCACAGAGGTGGCTGGTTTAATCGTTCTTTCTCTGTCTTTCATTCATTCTTTATTTTTCTCAATATATATTTTTTTCCTTCTTCCTTCCTGTGCTTCTTCATTCCTTACTTCCTTTCTTCAGTGATGACTCACACTCTGACTCGGAGCCTTCGTCCAGGTCCTCCTCCTCTTCCTCACTGTCCTCTCCCTCGCTGTCCTCCTCCTTCTCGATCTTCTGTCTCAGACTGGTGAACACCGACTGGAGCACGATGGAGTCCTCGTAGATCTGGGAACGAGGCAGCAACCAGACGATAGACCGATGTAGCTATTTTAGGCTCATACACAGACGCAGTTGTGCCAACAATGGTATTGTTATTTGGTCCACTGCTTATTGTTATTCAGCCTTAACCTGCTTCAAAACATTCAAATAAAAAAGTTGATCAAAAAAAGGACTGGTCCCTTGATACATTTTTACACAGTAACAAGAGGGCTTACAGGAAGAGCAGTTACAACTCCTGTAATCAGCATCTCTAATGAAGTTACTGGACGATGTGAGTTAAAGTCGATAAACACACAAAGTCATTTACTTATTTAATGTACTGTTACATCTATTGTCATCGATGTGCTTGTGTTGTTGTGTACTCATTCCAGTGTAAGGTGTGTGTGTGTCTCACCAGTGATCCCTCCAGGTTGAAGGTCTGTGCGTTCTGAAAGAGTAGCATCACATCTCTCTCCAGGTCTCCGAGACTCCGGTATCTGTGGCTACGGATCCTCTCCTACAGGAGGGGCAGACAGGAGAGCGGGAGAGAGAGAGATTAGAGGGGGGATGAGAATGAGAGTGTGTGTGTTAATTTACCTTGATTTTCCTGAAGTCGACAGGCTTGCGGATGAGCTCGTAGTACTCTGGCAGCTCTTTGCGCGAAGGCAGCTGGATGAAGACCTCACTCAGCTGAC
>NC_068430.1:74178973-74240798 GCF_023373465.1 Oncorhynchus keta
GCGTGTGTGTGTGCGTGCGTGCGTGCGTGTGTGCGTGCGTGTGTGTGTATTCCCACTGTACCTCTATCTGTTGGAACATGTAGGGATGGTTACAGATCTTCCTCAACTGCATGATGGTGTTCATCAGAGTCTTGGTACCTCCTTTACCCTACAATAGACACACAGATATTACAAGAGGAGTTCAGGATTTACCCTACAATAGACACACAGATATTACAGGAGGAGTTCAGGATTTACCCGACAATAGACACACAGATATTACAGTATTCCCTACAATAGACACACAGATATTACAGGAGGAGTTCAGGATTTACCCTACAATAGACACACAGATATTACAGGAGGAGTTGGATTTAACAATAGACACACAGATATTACAGGAGGATAGACACACAGATATTACAGGAGGATCAGGATTTACCCTCAATAGACACACAGATATTACAGGAGGAGTTGATTTACCCTACAATAGACACACAGATATTACAAGAGGAGTTCAGGATTTACCCTACAATAGACACACAGATATTACAGGAGGATTTACCCTACAATAGACACACAGATATTACAGGAGGAGTTCAGGATTTACCCTACAATAGACACACAGATATTACAGGAGGATTTACCCTACAATAGACACACAGATATTACAGGAGGATTTACCCTACAATAGACACACAGATATTACAGGAGGAGTTCAGGATTTACCCTACAATAGACACACAGATATTACAGGAGGAGTTCAGGATTTACCCTACAATAGACACACAGATATTACAGGAGGAGTTCAGGATTTACCCTACAATAGACACACAGATATTACAGAAGGAGTTCAGGATTTTACCACTTGATGTTAGATGGTTCCTCACCATGAAAATAGTATATGGGCCTGGGGAAACTAATCTGTTTTCTTTAAACTGCAACTACTTTAGCTGACTTTAGCCACCACAAGCTTTGAATTGATGGAAGTGAGGCATGTGAGAATGTTTTTAAAACAAGACAAAACTAATACTGCCTTGTACATTTTATAATTATTTCACCTTTCAATATAATCAAACAGCTTCTTACACATATTCATATATAGAGAATGTGATCTAAAAAAAAAAAAAAGCATATTTTACAAACTGTATGTTTTGGACAAAGAACTTGAGTTATTCCTTCTCACCTTCTTGTCCTTCTCAGAGCCGTCTGTCAGTAGGACTCCCTTGGCCTGCATATGTCTGTACAGAACCCTCTGGAGCGCTGACATATCACACTTTATTACATACTCCACCTGGAGGACACAGAGAGAGAGAGAAGAGAAGAGAAGAGAAGAGAAGAGAAGAGAAGAGAGAGAGAGAGAGAGAGAGAGAGAGAGAGAGACAGAGAGAGACAGAGAGAGAGAGACAGAGAGAGACATAGAGAGAGACGCAGTGAGAGAGAGAGACAGAGAGAGACAGAGAGACAGAGATAGACATAATCGAGAGACGCAGTGAGAGAGACATCTATAAACCAAGCAATCAATTAAAACCACAGAATGGAGATATTATGCAAACACAGTCAGCTGAAAAATACCTGACAACATAGGTAAGAGGACACCCAACGGACAAGATACTGAAGAAAGCTGTGAACATGAGTTTGTATTTAAAAGAAATGTGAAGATGGAGACCTTTTCCGGTAGCTGAGCCTCTACTTCCTTCTTGAGCCTGCGTAACAGGAAGGGGCGGAGCACCTTGTGGAGGCGACGGATAATCAGGATGGTCTCCTCTTCATTTAGATCCACCTGGAGAGAAGAAGAGAACGAAGTTAAATATTATTTCATTTCATGAACAGAAATGTATACAAATGATTAAAGGTGCACTACTGTTCAAAAGTTTGGGGTCACATAGAATTTTTGAAAGAAAAGCAAATTTTTTTGTCCATTAAAATAACATCAAATTGATCAGAAATACAGTGTAGACACTGTTAATGTCGTAAATGACTATTGTAGCTGGAAACGGCTGATTTTTAATGGAATATCTTCATAGGTGTACAGAGGCCCATTATCAGCAACCATCACACTTGTGTTCCAATGGCACGTTGTGTTAGCTAATCCAAGTTGATCATTTTAAAAGGCTAATTGATCATTAGAAAACCCTTTTACAATTGTGTTAGCACAGCTGAAAACTGTTGTTCTGATTAAAGAAGCAATAAAACTGTCCTTCTTTAGACTAGTTGAGTATCTGGAGCATCAGCATTTGTGGGTTCGATTACAGGTTCAAAATGGCCAGAAACAAAGATCTTTCTTCTGAAACTTGAAACTCTATTCTTGTTCCAAGAAATAAAGGCTATTCCATGCGAGAAATCGCAAGAAACTGAAGATCTCATACAATGCTGTGTACTACTCCCTTCACAGAACAGCACAAACTGTCTCTAACCAGAATAGAAAGAGGAGTGGGAGGCCCCGGTGCACAACTGAGCAAGAGGACAAGTACATTAGAGTGTCTAGTTTGAGAAACAGACAAGTTCTCAACTGGCAGCCTCATTAAATAGTACCTGCAAAACACCCGTCTCAACGTCAACAGTGAAGAGGCGACTCCGGGATTCTGGCCTTCTAAGCAGAGTTGCAAAGAAAAAGCCTTATCTTAGACTGGCCAATAAAAAGAAAATATTAAGATGGGCAAAAGAACACAGACACTGGACAGAGGAAATGCCAATAGTTTCCTGCTACAATAGTAATTTACAACATTAACAATGTCTACACTGTATTTCTGATTAATTTGATATTATTTTAATAGGTAAAAAACGTGCTTTTCTTTCAAAAACAAGGACATTTCTAAGTGACCCCAAACTTTTGAACAGTAGGGTACGTAGCACTGCATCGCAGTGCTTGAGGCGTCACTACAGACCCGGGTTTGATCCCAGGCTGTGTCACAACCAGCCGTGACCGCAAGTCCCATAGTGTGGCGCACAATTGGCCCAGTGTCGTCCGGTTTAGGGGAGGGTTTGGCTGGGGGGCTGTACTTGGCTCATTGCGCTCTAGCGACTCCTTGTTACCCCTGGTCTGTGGTTGTGAGGCCGGTTGGACGTACTTCCAAATGTTCTAAAACGCTGTTGGAGGTGGCTTATAGTAGAGAAATTAACATTAAATTCTCTGGTAACAGCTCTGGTGGACATTGCTGCTGTCAGCATGCCAATTGCGCACTCCCTTAAAACTTGAGACATCTGTGGTATTGTGTTGTGTGACAAAACTGCACAAGTCCCAGCACAACGTGCACCTGTGTAATGATCATGCCGTTTAATCAGCTTGATATGCCACACCTGTCAGGTGGATGGATTATCTTGGCAAAGGAGAAATGCTCACTAACAGGGATGTAAACAAATTTGTGCACAAAATGTGAGAGAAATACACTTTCTGGGATCTTTCATTTCTGTTCATGAAACGTGGGACCAACACTTTACATGTTGCATTCATATTTTTGTTCAGTTTATATAGCATTTCTCAACTTCTTTCAGCTAAAAACCTCACCTTCTCTCCAGTCATAGCGAATGGTGCATTGAACCACTGTTCAAAGGTACTGCAGCTCTTAAAGATGGTGGGCAGGAGAAAGTTGAGCAGGGCCCAGAGCTCAGGCAGCTTGTTCTGGAGCGGTGTCCCAGTTAGGAGAACTCTCCTGGGGGCCAGGTAGTGGGTGTTGAGGACCTGGGTCAGCTTACAGTGGTGGTTCTTCATCCGGTGGCCCTCGTCCACGATCATGTACTTCCACCGGATCTGTGGGGGGAGAGGGAGCAGGGGAGTGGTGGAGGAGGAGGAGGAGGGGAGGGGGAGAGAGAGAGAGAGAGAGAGAGATGGTCAAATGGTCATGGTGAGAGTTGTTCAGAATCATGCTGGAGGTAGAGTGTATATCAGTGTGTTACCTTGGCTAGGACCTGTTTATCCTTGATGATGTACTCATAGGTAGTGAGGAGAACGTTGAACTTGCCGCTGCGTAGCTGGGGGATGAAGGCCCTTCTGGCCTGAGGGGAACCCTACAGAGACAACATGAAGGACAGGAACTCGGATTTAACTTGACATTAATGAATTAATTAAATGAATAATTACTAGAATGGCGTGACATTACATTTGGATTCATAATAGGCCTAGTTGTTGTTGCTCTAGCTGCAAGTGATACACTTTTGATTTGAATGCATTATAGACAGGCTTCCACACGGCCGCCCATATGGCTGTATTTCAGGACCCCAAGTAATCAGTGTTTCCATGGTTACCATATAGTTGGCGGAAGGTTAGCTGCTCCAACTCACCTTGTAGGAGACTTTCACTACAGACGGAGCCCACTTGTCAAACTCATACACCCAGTTAGAGAGGGTTCTGTCAATGTGAGAAGAGAGGAAAACAGAGGGCCAAACTTACCTAAGCAAACAAATAGCACTGAACCCATAGCGATAGATACATATATATATATATATTACTATTCTATTTCTATTTTAATGATGACTTTTTAATTATGCGACTGTACCAAACCTTACCCACCCCTCTCTCCGGATCATTGTTTCCCTCTCATTAGTACTGTACTCCATCATATCATGTATGACAGTCACGTTAAGTGTACTATGAATACAGTTACAATTAAAGGGACAGTACTCTTCAAAGGTCCCACACCATCAGTTGTGTATATCCAGCTATATACTTGTCCGTCAACCACAAATTAATGGATAAAATGAGCACAGGAAATCTGGAAATGATGTGGAGCTTATGGGTTCCATTCATTTTGACTGTGGCATATAGCTGAATGTACAAAACGGCCTGTAACACGGACTTACAGTAGCTCAACATACGACCAATGTTGGGGTCTTGAAAACGTGATTGATTTTGGAGTGTAATGTCCCTTTAAAGTTTAATTGTAATTGAAGCCATGGTTCTCCGTGCGTGGCAGAGCGGTACAGTACTCACGAGAGCGGTACTATGATGAGGAAAGGTCCGTTGACTCGTTTGTTCTCCATCAGGTACGTGATGAGAGCGATGGTCTGGATGGTCTTTCCTAGTCCCATCTCATCAGCCAGGATACCATTCAAATTGTTGTTGTAGAGAGACACCAGCCACTCCAGACCTTTAATCTGAGGGAGAGACAAACAGTTTGAGTGGAAAGGACAGACAAGGAAAGAAAGAGGACAGAGGAGAGAGACACGGAGAGGAAGAGGAGAAAATCAACAGAGGAAGACAATGTCAGCCAGCCAAAATTGTACAGGTTGGCCTGGGTCTCTTCTAATGACTTAAGAAAGGAAATGTCACTTCTCAGGCTTATTCAGCCTCTTGTCAGTGCTGCTTCACCTGGTACTGTTTCAGTTGTCCGTTGATGAGTATAGTGGACTGTTTCTCCACTCTCTCAGTGACAGCATGGGCCACAGCGTAGTAAGACTGGAGTCCCCGAGCGAACGCTGCCTCTGCACTGTTATACTCATCATCCACATCCTGTTTAGCGTGCCTAGGGACGGAACCAGGGAAGAAACAATATCAGTGGCTGAATGGCTTTAATGCAATCAGCACTTTGAGATAGTTTTTCAATTAAAACATGTTATAAATTCAAAGTACTATTATGTATTATTACATATTGGCATGAGCCCTATAAAGTAAGTGTGCTATTTAAAAATAAATATATCGCTATGAGAGACAAGCATCTTGAGCTGGAAAATTCACTCCGTCATTGATAAGGATTTGCAAGTCAGCCAAACAGCATTAGGGTCAATTTCTCACTGAATATTAAATGGAACTTTTGACCCCAAACCTGAATTGTAGGCATTTCTGTCTTTATGGCTTATTTAAATAAATCCAATGTGTAGGCAGGAGTGCACAACAGGTGAATCTCAATTGTGTCTCCTTTCTTCTTGCCTCCACAAAACACATAGGAGAAGGTCAGAGGTTTGAGATTCCCCCATTCCTCACTGAAAATCAATGTTTCTTTGACTCCAACCCTGAATCATACACCAGACATTTCAAATCAAATCATCTAATCTAAATGTATTTGTCACATGCTTTGTAAACAGCAGGTGTGGACTAACAGTTAAATGCTTACTTTATGGGCCCTTCCAAACAATTTAAGTCAAATCCCTATCTAGATTTTAGAAACACTTAAAATAAGGGCTGTGTTTCGTGTGGCTTACCCTGGCATGACATTTTGATAACCATGTAAATCTCTAGGACAAGGTGACTTTAATCAATATATTTGTCTCTATTTACTACGATTCGAAAATGCTACATTAGGATCTCATTAGCATTCCATTTTGGGGGTAAATATTGATAGAGAGATTTCCACGGTGATCAAAATGTCATGCCAGGGTAAGCTTACACGAAACACAGCCCTTATTTGAAGTCTTTCTAAAATCTAGACGTGGGAAAAAGGAATGGTGACGATTGGAACCATTTCCCCTGCTTGACAGCTAGGTTTTATGGGTATTATGACTCTATAGGGACCCAGGTGTAGTGTGCTCACTCTATGATGTGTCGTACGTCCACCTCTGATACTTCTTCACTGTCTGGGTCTGGGATCTTCTTCTTCTTCTCCTCTAACCCCACTAACACTGGGAGGACCACTACTGGAGGCACTGCCGGCTGGGGCTCCTCCTCTTCCTCCTGACAGGCCAATGACAGGCCAGGGTGGGACAACAACAACCTGTCAATCACCACTCAGGCAGACTGGTCATAGCTTTGGTACAGAGAGAGTGTGGAATGAATCTAGTCTTTCTGACTGTTCAACCAATTCAGTTGATTTGGTTCCTACTTGTAGCGTTTTTCATCCTGTAATCTCTATAATAAGAGTTTAGTCATGGTTGGGTACTATCTTTATGACCCAACCCACCTCCTCCTCTTCCGATCCACTGTCTTCACTGTCAGAGCGAGGGCCACCTCGTACCTGGAACAGGAGAAAACATCAGTATTACAACCACAAACATACCTTTACCCCCTCTAAAATATACCCCTAAAAAACCTAATAGGCCCATCTCATCCTCCTCCTCCTCCAGCCTCGTACCCAGGGTTCATCTCCAGCCATGTGTCCAGCTGTCCAGCTTTAGGAGCGTCCGCCCCTGTCAGGATGTTACCACTTTCCACGTGGATCACCTTCACTGGTAGGTCACTCATCTGGGACGTCTCATCTAGAGGCTGGAGGAGGGGGCGAGTCAGAAAACACTGGATGCTGACGTTGAAGGGGAACTATTCTTGGCGTCTACAAATACTGATCATTTTTTGCATTTTACTAGGATCCCCATTAGCTGCTGCTAAGACATCAGCTACTCTCCCTGGGGTCCATTATGTCTGGTGACAAGAGCCGTCTCTGGATACTGATGCAGATACCTGCTGAACCATGACTATTTTTAAAACTATTTTTTAATTTCACCTTAATTTAACCAGTTAGGCCAGTTGAGAACAAGTTCTCATTTACAACTGCGACCTGGCCAAGATAAAGCAAAGCAGTGCGACAAAAACAACAACACATAGTTACACATGGGTAAACAAAAGTACAGTCAATAACACAAAAGAAAGTCTATATACAGTGTGTCCAAATGGAGTAAGGAGGTAAGGCAATAAATGCGTCCATAGTAGCGAAGTAATTACAATTTAGCAAATTAACACTGGAGTGACAGATGTGGATGATGATGTGCAAGTAGAAATACTGGTGTGCAAAAGAACAAAAAAGTAAATAAAAAAACAATATGGGGATGAGGTAGGTAGTTGGGTGGGCTATTTACAGATGGGCTGTGTACAGCTGCAGCGATCGGTAAGCTGCTCAGATAGCTGATGCTTAAAGTTAGTGAGGGAGATATGTCTCCAACTTCAGCGATTTTTGCAATTTGTTCCAGTCATTGGCAGCAGAGAACTGGAAGGAAAGGTGGCCTAAGGAGGTGTTGGCTTTGATGGGTGTTGCTATGGTGACCAGTGAGCTGAGATAAGGCGGAGCTTTACCTCGCAAAGACTTATAGATAACCTGGAGCCAGTGGGTTTGGCGACGAATATGTAGCGAGGGCCAGCCGACGAGAGCATACAGGTCGCAGTGGTGGGTGGTATATGGGGTTTTGGTGACAAAATGGATGGCACTGTGATAGGCTGCATCCAGTTTGCTGAGTAGAGTGTTGGAGGCTATTTTGTAAATGACACTACTGAAGCCGAGGATCGGTAGGATAGTCAGTTTTACAAGGCTATGTTTGGCAGCATGAGTGAAGGAGGCTTTGTTGCGAAATAGGAAGCCAATTCTAGATTTAATTTTGGATTGGAGATGCTTAATATGAGTCTGGAAGGAGAGTTTACAGTCTAGCCAGACACCTAGGTATTTGTAGTTGTCCACATATTCTAAGTCAGAACCATCCAGAGTAGTGATGCTGGGCAGGTGCGGGCAGCGATCGGTTGAAGAGCATGCATTTAGTTTTACCTGTATTTATGAGCAGTTGGAGGCCAATGGAAGGAGTGTTGTATGGCATTGAAGCTTGATAGGAGGTTTGTTAACAGTGTCCAAAGAAGGGCCAGATGTATACAGAATGGTGTCGTCTGCGTAGAGGTGGATCAAGGAATCACCCGCAGGAAGAGCAACATCATTGAGATATACAGAGAAAAGAGTCGGCCCGAGAATTGACCCCTGTAGTACCCTCATAGAGACTGCCAGAGGTCCGGACAACAGGCCGTCTGATTTGACACACTGAACTCTATCTGAGAAGTAGTTGGTGAACCAGACGAGGAAGTCATTCGTGAAACTAAGGCTGTTGAGTCTGTAGATAAGAATACGGTGATTGACAGAGTCGAAAGCCTTGGCCAGGTCGTTGAAGACGGCTGCACAGTACTGTCTTTTATCTATGGCGGTTATGATATCGTTTAGTACCTTGAGCGTGGCTGAGGTGCACCCGTGACCAGCTCGGAAACCGGATTGCACAGTGGAGAAGGTACGGTAGAATTCGAAATGGTCAGGGATCTGTTTGTTAACTTGGCTTTCGAAGACTTGAAAGGCATTGCAAGATGTATATAGTTCTGTAACAGTTTGGGTCTAGAGTGTCACCCCCTTCAAAGAGGGGGATGACCGTGGCAGCTTTCCAATCTTTAGGAATCTCGGACGATACGAAAGAAGTTAAACAGACTAGTAATAGGGGTTGCAACAATGGTTGGTGGAAAATTTTAGAAAGAGAGGGTCCAGATTGTCTAGCCCAGATGATTTGTACAGGTCCAGGTTTTGCAGCTATTTCAGAACATCAGCTAAGGAGAAGCTGGGGAGGCTTTGTCAAGTAGCTGCGGGTGGTGCGGAGCTGTTGGCCGGGGTTCTGGTAGCCAGGAGGAAAGCATGGCCAGCCGTAGAGAAATGCTTATTGAAGTTCTCGATTATCATGGATTTATCGGTGGTGACATTGTTTCCTAACCTCAGTGCAGGGGGCAGCTGGGAGGAGGTGCTCTTGTTCTCCATGGACTTTATAGTGCCCCAAAACATTTTGGAGTTAGAGCTAGAGGATGAAAATTTCTGCTTGAAAAAGCTAGCCTTTGCTTTCCTAACTGACTGTGTGTATTTGTTCCTGACTTCCCTGAAAAGTTGCATATCGTGGGGACTATTCGATGCTAGTGCAGTACGCCACTGCATGTTTTTGTGCTGGCAAATACTATGTCTAGTAGTACTGTATAACAACAGGTAACATACTGGTAACCATAGTGATGTATCTATAACAGTGTACTGTAGATTGGTTATGAAAAGTATGAACATATATGCACTCATTACAGTAAGTTGCTCTGGATACGAGCGTCTGCTAAATGACTCAAATGTCCAGTACGTTAGTTTAATATCCCACTCACCTTCTCAGGTCCCAGTACAGGAGTCTGACCTCACAACCCAGCTTCTGTAGGAAAGTCCACACATCAGGAGTTTATCACAACCACATCTGACTCTATCAACTCCCTACAGAGACTCAGCAGCTCACAACCACATCTACACACTGACTCTATCAACTCCCTACAGAGACTAGGACGACAGACATCCACTCTATCAACTCAGAGTGCTGACGACAGCTCACAACCACATCTACACACTGACTCTATCAACTCCCTACAGAGAGACTAGCTCACAACCACATCTACACACTGCTGACGACAGCTCACAACCACATCTACACACTGACTCCACATCAACTCCCTACAGAGACTAGTGCTGACGACAGCTCACAACCACATCTACACACTGACTCTATCAACTCCCTACAGAGACTAGTGCTGACGACAGCTCACAACCACATCTACACACTGACTCTATCAACTCCCTACTGAGACTAGTACTGACGACAGCTCACAACCACATCTACACACTGACTCTATCAACTCCCTACAGAGACTAGTGCTGACGACAGCTCACAACCACATCTACACACTGACTCTATCAACTCCCTACAGAGACTAGTGCTGACGACAGCTCACAACCACATCTACACACTGACTCTATCAACTCCCTACAGAGACTAGTGCTGACGACAGCTCACAACCACATCTACACACTGACAGAGACTAGTGCTGACGACAGCTCACAACCACATCTACACAGAGACTAGTACTGACGACAGCTCACAACCACATCTACACACTGACTCTATCAACTCCCTACAGAGACTAGTACTGACGACAGCTCACAACCACATCTACACACTCCCTACTGACTCTATCAACTCCCTACAGAGACTAGTGCTGACGACAGCTCACAACCACATCTACACACTGACTCTATCAACTCCCTACAGAGACTAGTACTGACGACAGCTCACAACCACATCTACACACTGACTCTATCAACTCCCTACAGAGACTAGTGCTGACGACAGCTCACAACCACATCTACACACTGACTCTATCAACTCCCTACAGAGACTAGTACTGACGACAGCTCACAACCACACACACTGACTCTATCAACTCCCTACAGAGACTAGTGCTGACGACAGCTCATAACCACATCTACACACTGACTCTATCAACTCCCTACAGAGACTAGTACTGACGACAGCTCACAACCACATCTACACACTGACTCTATCAACTCCCTACAGAGACTAGTGCTGACGACAGCTCACAACCACATCTACACACTGACTCTATCAACTCCCTACAGAGACTAGTGCTGACGACAGCTCACAACCACATCTACACACACAAATTCCTCAGGAGATCCCAGTTGGGTTGAAACCTCGTCTGTCATGTGTCCGTCTCAACTAATCACTATAGGAACATATCAGTCATGGGCATAATGCCCCCCCCCCTTCTGTCCAGCACCTGAACCTATTGGATGTGTGTATGTGTCCTTTGTCACACCTCTCTCTCTCTCTCTCTCTCTCATACCTTCTTCTTCTTCCTCTTCTTCTTCTTCTCTTTGAGGGCCTGTACCAGCTTGTGAGCCCGGACCAACTCAGTGAGGTTGGCCACGTACTCATCCGTCTGCTGCAGCAGGTAGGCCAGACGCTTGTCCTTCTTCTGGTCAATCAGTTTACGGTAGCCCTCCTCATCCTCAGCCTGGAGAGAGAGAGGGTGGAGAGGGAGAGAGGGTGGAGAGGGAGAGAGGGTGGAGAGGGAGAGAGGGTGTAGAGAGGGAGGGAGAGAGAGAGAGGAGATATTCAGACAAAACTCATTGATGTGAGATGGATGAGTGTGTGTGTGGGAATCAGAGTAGAGAGAGTAGTGTAAAGTAATGTGCATTGTAAGAGCGTGTTTCCACAGTGTGTCTTTGTACACACATGAGTGTGTGTCTTAAGTACGGGAAAGAGTATGAGTGTTTGCACGTGTGTGTCTTTATACACACACACAAGTGTGTGAATAAGAATATGTACTGTCTATGTATGGATTGGTCCTCACCATCAGCCTCCTCATCCTCTCCTTCTCGATGCGCTCGTTCTCCTTCTTCTGCTCGCGCTCTGTGTTGGCGTGGTATGTGGCCACGGCCTTGGTGGCTTTCTGGATCTTAGCTGTGATGGAGCGGTGGTACTCCTTAAAGTCTTTGGCGTGGGGCCAGGATAATGCTCAGATACTCCTGGAGACAGACGAGATGAGAGTCAGTATTCAGTTCTGTCCCATAGCAAGCATTTCTAGCTGGCGTGGTGGTACTGCTGCTTCTACTACTACTGCTGCTTCTAATCCTGAGCAAGGCAGTTAAACCACTGGTCCCCGGGCGCCGAAGACGTGGATGTCGATCAAGGCAGCCCTCCTGCACCTCTCTGATTCAGAGGGTTAAATGTGGAAGACACATTTCAGTTGAAGGCATTCGTTTGTTCCACATGACTAGATATCCCCTTCCCTACTGCTACTACTACTACTGATTAACATAATGTATCTAATAACTTTTGTTTTTATGATGAACAGCGAAAGACTGAAATATATTAGAGTGAGATATACTTCTCCCAAATATCCTCATTACGGATAAAAGGAGAACTTCACAAAAGATGTTATCTGACATTGTGCCTTGAAAAGCAGAACACTTCTCGCAAATAATCTCCATTGTAAATAGTTGTTAGTCTAGTAGCAGGTGTAAAACCCGGCCCCAGGTTTGTGTTAGTCTACCTGGTGTTTCTGTCGCCGTTTACGCTCCTGTTCGATCTTCTGCTGTTTCTCCAGTTTCTCTGTGATGCGAGCCTCTCGCAGGGACTGGCGCTTGCTCCTCTTGTAGGCCTTCGCATCCAGAGCTGTCTCCAGAGCGGTGTCCCTACGCATACACACCACTACCTCCTGACGCAGCTGTGGGGTTGGAAGAGACCGGAGGAAGGAGAAATGTGGATATAAATGCATGTGTGGGAATTACTGTAGGGGAGAGGGTCTCAACAGGCTCCAGTGTTTTCAGGACTGTTACAACAGCACAACACAGAGTCATGACTGTTTATAGGACTTCTGTTATGTCATTGTAATGACAGTGTCATGTAGCCGTTATGAAGGGTCATTGTAATGACAGTGTCATGTAGCCATGTAGAAGGGTCATTGTAATGACAGTGTCATGTAGCCGTTATGAAGGGTTTCATTGTAATGACAGTGTCATTGTTATGAAGGGTCATTGTAATGACAGTGTCATGTAGACATTATGAAGGGTCATTGTAATGACAGTGTCATGTAGCCGTTATGAAGGGTCATTGTAATGACAGTGTCATGTAGCCGTTATGAAGGGTCATTGTAATGACAGTGTCATGTAGATGAAGGGTCATTGTAATGACAGTGTCATGTAGCCGTTATGAAGGGTCATTGTAATGACAGTGTCATGTAGCCGTTATGAAGGGTCAGTGTCATGTAGACATTATGAAGGGTCATTGTAATGACAGTGTCATGTAGCCGTTATGAAGGGTCATTGTAATGACAGTGTCATGTAGCCGTTATGAAGGGTCATTGTAATGACAGTGTCATGTTATGAAGGGTCATTGTAATGACAGTGTCATGTAGACATTATGAAGGGTCATTGTAATGACAGTGTCATGTAGCCGTTATGAAGGGTCATTGTAATGACTGTGTCATGTAGACATTATGAAGGGTCATTGTAATGACAGTGTCATGTACCCGTTATGAAGGGTCATTGTAATGACAGTGTCATGTAGCCGTTATGAAGGGTCATTGTAATGACAGTGTCATGTAGACATTATGAAGGGTCATTGTAATGACAGTGTCATGTAGCCGTTATGAAGGGTCATTGTAATGAGTGTCAGTGTCATGTAATGACAGTGTCATATAGCCGTTATGAAGGGTCATTGTAATGACAGTGTCATGTAGACATTATGAAGGGTCATTGTAATGACAGTGTCATGTTATGAAGGGTCATTGTAATGACAGTGTCATGTAGACATTATGAAGGGTCATTGTAATGACAGTGTCATGTAGCCGTTATGAAGGGTCATTGTAATGACAGTGTCATGTAGACATTATGAAGGGTCATTGTAATGACAGTGTCATGAGCCGTTATGAAGGGTCATTGTAATGACAGTGTCTGTTATGAAGGGTCATTGTAATGACAGTGTCATGTAGACATTATGAAGGGTCATTGTAATGACAGTGTCAGCCGGAAGGGTCCAATGACAGTGTCATGTAGCCGTTATGAAGGGTCATTGTAATGACAGTGTCATGTAGATGCTTGCAGTACAACACAGTCCTGTGTGATCCGCAGGGCGGGACAGTAGTCTACCTGTCTCTGGAAGTTGAGCAGCTGGAGGGCCTTGAGTTCGATGGTGGCCTTGGTCCTCAGGTCTCCAGCCAGAGAGCCAGGGAGGTTCTCCAACTCAGCTATACGATGGGTGATACGAGCCTGCAGTCTGGAGATACCACAGAGACACGAGATAGGGAGGAGGGAGGGAGAGCAAGAGGAGAGCAGAGAGAGAGAGAGAGAGAGAGAGAGAGAGAGAGAGAGAGAGAGAAGTAGAGGGGATAGTATGAGAGAGAGACAGTACTAGTGCTGTAGAGAACTCAGTCTGCTCTTATAAATGTATATATAGTATGACTAGATGTGTAACTATGTATCTATCTATTCAATTAATGTATGATGAATGATGTATAATGCTGTTTGCTCTTTGGGGTCTAGGCCAGGTTACTGCTCTTTGGGGTCTAGGCCAGGTTACTGCTCTTTTGAGGTCTAGGCCAGATTACTGCTCTTTGAGGTCTAGGCCAGGTTACTGCTCTTTGGGGTCTAGGCCAGGTTACTGCTCTTCGAGGTCTAGGCCAGGTTACTGCTCTTTGGGGTCTAGGCGAGGTCAGGCCAGATTACTGCTCTTCGAGGTCTAGGCCAGGTGACTGCTCTTCGGGGTCTAGGCCAGGTGACTGCTCTTCTAGGCCAGGTCTAGGCCAGGTTACTGCTCTTCGAGGTCTAGGCCAGGTGACTGCTCTTCGGGGTCTAGGCCAGGTGACTGCTCTTGAGGTCTAGGCCAGGTTACTGCTCTTCGGGGTCTAGGCCAGGTTACTGCTCTTTGAGGTCTAGGCCAGGTTACCGCTCTTTGGGGTCTAGGCCAGGTTACCGCTCTTTGGGTCTGAGGCCAGGTTACTGCTCTTTGGGGTCTAGGCCAGGTTACTGCTCTTTGGGGTCTAGGCCAGGTTACTGCTCTTTGGGGTCTAGGCCAGGTTACCGCTCTTGAGGTCTAGGCCAGGTTACTGCTCTTTTGGTCTAGGCCGGGTTGCTCTTTGTGGTCTAGGCCAGGTTACTGCTATTTGGGGTCTGGCCAGGTTACTGCTCTTTGGGGTCTAGGCCAGTTTACTGCTCTTTGGGGTCTAGGAGGCCTTTAGGTCTTACGGGTTACAGCTCTTTGTGGTCTATGCCAGGTTACTTCTCTTTGGGGTCTAGACGGGTTACTGCTCTTTGGGGTCTAGGCCAGGTTACTGCTCTTTGTAGGGCCAGGTTACTGCTCTGGGGGTCTAGGCCAGGTTACTGCTCTTTGGGGTCTAGGCCAGGTTACTGCTCTTTGGGGTCTAGGCAGGTTACTGCTCTTTGTGGTCTAGGGTTACTGCTCTTTGTGGTCTAGGCCAGGTTACTGCTCTTTGTGATGTAAAAGGGCTTTATAAATACATTTTGATTAACGGTGTACTGTACCTGTAATCCCTTTCCTGCAGTATCTCCACCGGGTTAAGGGTCGGGTTAAGGGTCAGGTTAGTGTATTACCTGTAATCCCCTCCTGCAGTTTCTCCACAGGGTCAGGGCTTAAGAGTCAGGGCTTAAGAGTCAGGGTTCATAGGTTACCTGTACTCCCTCTCCTGCAGTATTTCCACCGGGTCGAGTCCGTGGGGTTTCTGGATGGGGGTAATGCGGTTCTGCTTGGCATGGTGGGGCACCATGGGTGAGGCTGGACCGGCTGCCCAGGGACTGGGTCTGGGGGGCATGACCGGGAGGCCGCAGGGGGTATGGAGGGTGGAGCGGGGAGGGACGGCCCGTCGGCTGGGGAGGGGATCAACTTCTGGGGCGTTAGAGGGGGCGGCGGCGTTTACCATCGGACCTGGGGGAAGGAAAGAAAGGGCAAAGGTAACTAACCATCAATCAATTTATTGATGTGATTGTAACTGACCAAAACCTAACATGGATTAAAATGATATACAGGACTAAATCATGAAATGCCATCATGAATAATGTTTTAACAATTAACTCTATGTTGACTAACTTCTATGTGACTAACTACTATGTGAGTACAGATGTAGGATCTTAGTTTGCTACAGCAGGAAAATAATCCTGCAGCAACAGGACATTTTTGTGTGGGTTGATAGATTGTTCATTAGGGCAAATCAAGTCAACAATTTCAAAGTGGAAATTACAAACTTTAGAAGACTTTTAAAAACTCAAATACACTACATGTTCACATTTCCAGCTTTGAAGGAAAATTCTCAGCAACAAAACAGTGATCAAATTAATATCCCACATCTGTTCCTACTATGTGACTAACTATAATAAACTTGAACTCAATGCCCCTCAGAAGAAAGTGACAATAACGCTGGTGTTATTATGTTCACCTTCAGACCAGGACTTGGGGGTCCGTTGGGGTTCTGTCCCTGCATGCCGGTTGGACCAGAGGGGCCTGGAGGGGCATGTTGGGTCCCATCATCCCTACAACATTATATCAGTGGTATATTCAGAGAAAATCTCATGTTTCATACTTTTCAGACCTATTGGAAAACAGATATCCAGCTACTGTACCAGATCTAAACAATACAAGCTTGCTACTTCTCACAGCATTTAGATGCTGATTAGTTGACTGATCAAATCAAATGTTATTGGTCACATACACGTGTTTAGCAGATGTTATTGCGGGTGCAGTGAAATGCTTGAGATAAAATATATTTTATTAGTCCACACCAGATGGAAATGTGTCTTCTGCTTTGTATCCAAACCCACCCGATACACACACATTAGGTCGGAGAGGCTGGAGCAGACTGAGGCTGGAGCAGACTGAGGCTGGAGCAGACTGAGGCTGGAGCAGACTGATCAATGCTTTGACTGCTCAATCTTCCCGTTTCAACTAGCTACTGTAATTACATAGATCAATATCCAATGCTCTTCATTCTGCCTCCTCACCGTGAGCTCTGCTGTAGCCCTGGCCCATGGGTCCTCCTGGTCCTGGTCCCACACCTCCAGGAGCCAGGCTGGGCATGGGCTGCCCCAGTCCCCCTGCCCTGGCCCCGGACCCTGCATCCCTGGGCTGCACCCCATGGGCCTCTTCCCCTGGACAGCCATCTGGAGATGGTCCGGTAGGCTGCCCCCTGGCCAGCATCTTACAGGAGACAAGTTTATTAAAGTAGCAATCCAGTACGTTAATGTTAGTTATTGTAACATGTGAATGATGCTCATTGACTTGCTTGTCTACCCTTTAGTCATGAAATTGTAATTAAATTAAAAAGCATATAAAGTGTCACTCTACAATATTTATACAACAGGTGACAAGGCATATTAGCTACATATTAAAAACAACATTGTGGACCACTCAAGAGTTTGGAGACATTATAAATAACCATAGGCAGTCATTACACATTATATATCAGTTATAATGTATCATCTTAAACACGTATCGGTCTTTCAAACCTTAAATCATCAATATTCTGTACATGCCTTATAGGCCATGATCTGGGCCCGCAGCTGGTGAAGCTGGTTCTGGTTGAAAGGAGTAGGGCCTCCTCCGGGGCCACCAGGGGTGGTGGGGCCAGGGCTGGGGCCATGAGGGCCAGGGCCGGAGCCACTTTGCTGGGGCCCACCGGGCCGGTTCTGCTGCTGGTTCTGGCCCCCCAGGGTTTGGGAGTCTGGGTTGGAGGAGGTGTCTGAGGGATTTGGGCCAGCGCTAGAGGGTTGGAGAGGGCCAGAGGGGGGCCCGTTGGAAGGGACGGGGCTGGAGTGGTCAGAGCCGCCGAGTGGGGAGTGGTAGCCTGGTGGAGAGAGAGGGAGACGGAAAGAGAGAGAGAGAGAGAGAGAAAGGGGATATTTAGTGAAAAAAAAAAAAAAGATTTGACACAATATCCAATTCTACCATAACAGATTATCATAAAGGTTCTATACAATACAGTTATAGTAGGGCAAAAAAGTATTTAGTCAGCCAGCAATTGTGCAAGTTCTCCCCTTACAAATATGAGAGAGGCCTGTAATTTTCATCATAGGTACACTTCAACTATGACAGACAAAATGAAAAAAATCCAGAAAATCACATTGTAGGATTTTGAATTAATTTATTTGCAAATTATGGTGGAAAATAAGTATTTTGTTAACAAAAGTTTATCTCAATACTTGTTAAATACCCTCTGCTGGAATGTGGGGTCAAACGTTTTCAGTAAGTCTTCAAGGTTTTCACACACTGTTGCTGGTATTTTGCCCATTCCTCCATGCAGATCTCCTCTAGAGCAGTGATGTTTTGGGGCTGTTGCTGGGCAACACAGACTTTCAACTCCCTCCCAAGATTTTCTATGGGGTTGAGATCTGGAGACTGGCTAGGCCACTCCAGGATACGAAGCCACTCCTTCGTTGCCCGGGCGGTGTGTTTGGGACCATTGTCATCTGAAAGACCCAGCCACGTTTCATCTTCAATGCCCTTGCTGATGAATTTTCAAAAACTGATACATGGCCCCATTCATTCTTTCCTTTACCCTCAGTCGTCCTGGTCCCTTTGCAGAGCCCCAAAGCATGATGTTTCTACCCCCATGACAGTAGATATGGGTGATCTTTGGTTCAAGGTCCCCCACTGTGCCTCTCCTTGTGAACAGACCCTTGAGAGAGTGATGTACAGTGGTCTGGGAGTTTCCATTTCTAAAAATTGAGTGTTGGTCCTATTGCAGATTCAGTCTTCCCAGCCTGGTGCAGGAGTGTCCTTTGACAGCTCTTTGGTCTTGGCCATGAGTGGAGTTTGGAGTGTGACTATTTGAGGTTGTGGACACGTGTCTTTATACTGATAACAAGTTCCTGTCTCATGGGCATGCCCTTAAAGAAGAAGTTCAGGTCTGAGGCCAGAAATCTTGCTTGTTTGTAGGTGACCAAATACTTATTTTCCAAATCAGTTCCTTAAAAATCCTACCTGATTTTTTTCTCATTTTGTCTGTCATAGTTGAAGTGCATACAGTTCTCTCCATTGCACAGCCTAAATACAGTTTTTGCCCCACTGTATTTCTGAACATTGTTCCCCCTCCTGAACAGACCCCTGGTGAGAGTGTGTACCTACCTTGAGAGTGTTGGTCCATGGGGCTGGGAGGAGGGCCCATGCCAGCCCTCCCCTGTCTCATGGGCATGCCCTTCATCTGGGCAAAGCGGGACTCCTCACTCATGCCCTTCTCATGCATACCAGTTCTCTCCATACCAGTCCTTTCCATACCAGTTCTCTCCATACCAGCCCTCTCCATGGCAGTCCTCTCCATGGCAGTCCTCTCCATGGCAGTCCTCTCCATGGCAGTCCTCTCCATGGCAGTCCCTCTCCATGGCAGTCCTCTCCAGGTAGTCCTCTCCATACTAGTCCTCTCCATGGCAGTCCTCTCCATGGCCTCTCCATGGCATTTCTCTCCATGGCAGACCTCTCCATGGCACTTCTCTCCATGGCAGACCTCTCCATGGCAGTCCTTTCCATGGCAGTCCTCTCCATTCCAGTCCTCTCCATGGCAGTCCTCTCCATGGCAGTCCTCTCCATGGTAGTTCTCTCCATACCTTCCAGTGGCTACAGGGAGGGCGACATAGATACAAACACATGTAGATATATCTACATGGCAACAGGTTTTGATTGTTGCAAGGAATTGTTTCAAAAAGTGTATGCACTATATTTATTGGGAGGAGTTCCAGTTCAAGTCAAACGTTTGGACACACCTACTCATTCAAGGGGTTTTCTTCATTTTTACTATGTTCTCCATTGTAGAATAATAGTGGAGACATCAAAACTATGACATAACACATATGGAATCATGTAGTAACCAAAGTGTTAAACAAAGATATTCTTCAAAGTAGCCACCCTTTGCCTTGATGACAGCTTTGCACACTCTTGGTATTCTCTCAACCAGTTCCATGAGGTAGTCACGTGGAATGCATTTCAATTAACAGGTGTGCTTTGTTAAAAGTTATTTTGTGGAATTTCTTTCCTTCTAAATGCGTTTGAGCCAATCAGTTGTGTTGTGACAAGGTAGGGGTGGTATACAGAAGATAGCCCTATTTGGTAAAATACCAAGGCCATATTATGGCAAGAACAGCTCAAATAAGCAAACAGAAACGACAGTCCATCATTACTTTAAGACATGAAGGTCAGTATATGCAGACAATTAAGAACTTTTAAAGTTTCTTCAAGTGCCGTCGCAAGAGGATAAGTTCATTAGCGTTACCAGCTTCAGAAATTGCAGCCCAAATAAATGCTAAACAGAGTTCAAATAACAGACATCTCAACATCAACTGTTCAGAGGAGACTGTGTGAATCAGGCCTTCATGGTCGAATTGCTGCAAAGAAACCACTACTAAAGGACACCAATAAGAAGAAAAGACTTGGTTGGGCCAAGAAACAAGAGCAATTGACATTAGACTGGTGGAAATCTGTCCATTGGTCTGATGAGTCCAAATTTGATATTTTTGGTCCCAACCTCAGTGTCTTTGTGAGACGCAGAGTAGGTGAATGGATGATCTCCGCATGTGTGGTTCCCACCGTGAAGCATGGAGAAGGTGGTGTGATGGTGCTTTGCTGGTGACACTGTCAGTGATTTATTTAGAATTCAAGGCACACTTAACTAGCATGGCTACCACAGCATTCTGCAGCGATACGCCATCCCATCTAGTTTGCGCTTGGGGATTGGGATTATCATTTGTTTTTCAACAGGTCAATGACCCAAACACACCTACAGGCTGTGTAAGGCCTATTTGACCAAGAAGGAGAGTGCTGCATCAGATGACCTGGCCTCCACAATCACCAAACCTCAACCCAATTGAGATGGTTTGGAATGAGTTTGACTGCAAAGTGAAGGAAAAGCATTCTACAAGTGATCAGCATATGTGGGAACTCCTTCAAGACTGTTGGAAAATCATTCCAGGTGAAGCTGGTTGAGACAATGCCAAGAGTGTTTAAAAATGTCATCAAGGCAAAGGGTGGCTACTTTGAAGAATCTCAAATATAAAATGTAATTTAATTAGTTTAAATACTTTTTGGTTACCACATGATTCCATATCTTTGCAGAAATTCAACCATGAAGGCCTGATTCACTCAGTCTCCTCTGAACAGTTGATGTTGAGATATGTTTGTTACTTGAACTCTGTGAAGCATTTATTTGGGCTGAAATTTCCGAGGCTGGCAACTCCAATGAATTTATCCTCTGCAGCAGAGGTAACTCTGGGTCTTCCTTTCCTGTGGTGTTCCTCATGAGAGCCAGTTTCATCATAGCACTTGATGGTTTTTTGCGACTGCAGTTGAAGAAACTGTCAAAGTGTCTTAAAGTAATGATGTACTGTTGTTTCTCTTTGCTGATTTGAGCTGTTCTTGCCATAATATGGACTTGGTCTTTTACCAATTAGGACTATCTTCTGTATACCACCCCTTCCTTGTCACAACACAACTAATTGGCTCAAACACATTGAGGATAGAAATTCCACAAATTAACTTTTAAAAAGGCACACCTACTAATTGAAATGCATTCCAGGTGACTACCTCATGAAGCTGGTTGAGAGAATGCCAAGAGTGTGCAAAGCTGCCATCAAGGCAAAGGGTGGCGACTTTGAACAATCTTAAATATATTTTGATTAGTTTAACACTTTTTGGTTGCTAAATGATTCCATATGTGTTATTTCATAGTTTTGATGTCTTCACTATTACTCTACAATGTAGAAAATAGTAAAAATGAAGAAAAACCCTTGAATGTGTAGGTCTGTCCAAACTTTTGACCGCACTGTAGATGGCAGACAAAGTAGCATGGAATGGAATAGAACACAACAGAAGAAAAAAACGTAATTGTCCACTCAATGTGGAAATGTGCCTTTGGTTCTGAAGGGTACCGCTGGTTAGGTACAGTAGCACTCAATAATCCACAAGGTGTCCTTACTTTGTGCAGAGTGTGCATGTTCTCCTGGGAGTATCCAGAGGGCCCAGGCTGAGGCAGGGGGTGACCTGAGGATGGAGGCCCTGGGCTGGGCCCCATCATGCTGTGAGAGGACCCCCTGGAGAAGGACCAGGGCTGGGGCCAAGCATTGCCCCAGGAGAGGGCCCCGGGCCTGGGGAAGGACCTTGTCGAGGGGTACCCCCAATGGGAGGGTCTGGAGTGGACATCCTGAATGAATGGGATGGTTGGAGGGGGAAGACCCTCCTTCTATTGGATGATAGTAGGGACCACTGGAGAGCGAGACAGAGGATAAACGTGCATTAAGACTGATCATTAATTAGTATTGAAATCTCATTGGGCCTAATCCTTTAAAATGTGTGTAGTTTGTCATGTCTATAAATAAATTACTATGTAATAAGCGTTTTAATAGGACCCACCCATGATAGCTAAATGGTATGGCCATAATAAAATGAATGTTTGGAATGATGACATGCCGGAGGTTTATTGAATAAATATATAAAGCCACAAACCTATCGAGTATCTGTCTATAGCTACTAAGTCACGATTGCTTCATAGAAAATATGATTTCACTAGTTGTCCATCCTTTCTGTCTGGCAGTTTGATGCACTCACACCCTGCGCTGCATCAAAGCACTCGTTGCGCACAGCCTCTCGTTGCATAGCAATTACACCGCTGTTTATACACGTCCGTCTATGGACTCGACTTGAAAAGGAGGAAACATGAACATTATATTATCCCTTGCCTATAGAGCATTAAATGGGAGTCTCGATGAAGGGGGAATGGCGGACTGTCTGTGATTGTGCCACAGTCGGACTTACCCGGGATAAATTCAAGGCTCGCCGGTGTCCCGTTGTCCTGAATTTGGTTCTATTAGACACGTCGCGACTGTCGTAATTAATGTTCTCACCCTTGCTCTTTCGTAAACAGTGGAGCTGCGCTTGAAGCGGTTATTTGATTCAACGACGTGGCTCGAGCGCCCCCTCCCTCACGGTTGCAGTGAGGACCGACTGTAAGAGTCACGGCGGCCGAGAATTGCGCATGCGTCCCTGTGCAGCAACAGAGCCAAGGTAGCCTATTGTGTATTGTTACAAACTGACCATAGGCTAGGATACACACATTAGTTATTTGTCTTGTCTAGATTTCCAAGTCATATGTTATTTCATGATTGATATTTCTATAAAAAAAAACAAATGCAAAGATGAATCCTTCGCACAGACTGAGCAGTGACTCTTATTTCCAGACTGAATTTAGATCAACATCAGTTCCAAGGATACTATTTGATTTGAAGCCATTACAGCAAAGAGTCTATTCTGTGTTACAGATGTTCTATCTAAACCAAATACCACCATCCATGTAGGGGCATACAGTGCCTTCAAAACACAGATTCAACCACAAACACAATGTATTGTGTAAAGGGTTATGTAATATTTTAAATAGTATATAACTGCCTTAACGTTGCTGGACCCCAGGAAGAGTAGCTGCTGACAGGATCCATTATAAATACAAAGACCAGGGAGGTTTTCCAATGCAAAGAAGGGCACCTATTGGTAGATGGGTAAAACAATAATAAAAAAAGCAGACATTGAACATCCCTTTGAGCATGGTGAGGTTATAAATTACACTTTGGATGGTGTATCAATACACTACAAATATACAGGCGTCCTTCCTAACTCAGTTGCCGGAAAGGAAGGAAACCACGCATGACGCCAATGGTGACTTTAAAACAGTTTAATGGCTGTGATAGGAGAACACTGAGGATGGATCAACAACATTGTAGTTACTCCACAAATGTAACCTCAATGACAGAGTGAAAAGAAGGAAGCTTGTACAGAATAAAACATTGTCTAAAACATGCATCCTGTTTGCAATAAGGCACTAAAGTAAAACGGCAAAAAAAATGTGGCAAAGAAATTAACTTTATGTCCCGAATACAAAGCATTATGTTTGGGGCAAATCCAACACAACACATCACTGAGAACCACTTACTAATTTCAAGCATGGTGGTGGCTGCATCATGTTATGGGTATGCTTGTTAATCAGCCAGGACAGGGAAGCTTTTTGGATAAAAACAAACAGAATAGAGCTAAGCACAGTCCAAATCCAAGAGGAAAACCTGGTTCAGTCTGCTTTCCAACAGACACTGGGACACAGTCACATTTCAACAGGACAATAACCCAAAGCACAAGGCCAAATATACACTGGAGTTGCTTACCAAGAAGACATTAAATGTTCCTGAGTGGCTTATTACCAGTTTTGACTTAAATAGGCTTGAAAACCTATGGCAAGACTTGAAAACGGCTGTCTAGCAATGATTAACAACCAACTTGACAGAGCTTGAAGAAGTTAATAATAAAATGTGCAAATATTGTACAATCCAGGTGTGTAAAGCTCTTTGAGACTTACCAAGAAAGACTCAAGCTGTAATCGCTGCCAAAGGTGATTCTAACATTTATTGGCTCAGGGGTGAATACAAGAGATATATAGTGCCTTCTGAAAGTATTCAGACCACTTGACTTTTTCCACATGATTACGCTACAGCCTTATTCTAAAATATATTCCCCCCCCCCATCAATCTACACACCATACCTCATAATGTCAAAGCAAAAACTGGGGTATTTTTTGTAGATTGCTGAGGAATTGTTTTTGCTTAATCAATTTTACAATAATGCTATAAAGTAACAAAATGTGGAAAAAGTCAAGGGGCCTGAATACTTACCGAAGGCACTGTAGGTATATATATATATTAGTGCAATCAGAAAGTATTCAGACCCCATTTTGTTACAGCATAATTCCAAAATGGATTAAATATATTTTCCCCGTCATTAATCTACACACAATAGCCCATAATAAACAGATCAATTTTAAATCATTTTTAGCAAATGTATTAAAAATGTAAAAAAACAGAAATACCTTATTTACATAAGTATTCAGACCATTTGCTATGAGACTCAAAATTGAAGTGGTGACCAAGAACCCGATGATCACTCTGACAGAGCTCCAGAGTTCCTCTGTGGAGATGGGAGAACCTTCCAGAAGGACAACCATCTCTGCAGCACTCCACCATGGTGGTGTCATGCTGGAAGACCCAGCTACGACCCATCTTTAATGCTCTTACTGAGGGAAGGAGGTTGTTGGCCAAGATCTCGCAATACATGGCCCCATCCATCCTCCCCTCAATACGGTGCAGTCGTCCTGTCCCCTTTGCAGAAAAGCATCCCCAAAGAATGATGTTTCCACCTCCATGCTTCACGGTTGGGATGGTGTTCTTGGGGTTGTACTCATCCTTCTTTCTCCAAACACGGCGAGTGGAGTTGACCAAAAAGCTCTATTTTTGTCTCATCAGACCACATGACCTTCTCCCACTCCTCCTCTGGATCATCCAGATGGTCATTGGCAAACTTCAGGCAGGCCTGGACATACGCTGGCTTGAGCAGGGGGACCTTGCGTGCGCTGCAGGATTTTAATCCATGACGGCGTAGTGTGTTACTAATGGTTTTCTTTGAGACTGTGGTCCCAGCTCTCTTCAGGTCATTGACCAGGTCCTGCCGTGTAGTTCTGGGCTGATCCCTCACCTTCCTCATGATCATTGATGCCCCACGAGGTGAGATCTTGCATGGAGCCCCAGACCGAGGGTGATTGACCGTATATCTTGAACTTCTTCCATTTTCTAATAATTGCGCCAACAGTTGTCTTCTCACCAAGCTGCTTGCCTATTGTCCTGTAGCCCATCCCAGCCTTGTGCAGGTCTACAATTTTAACCCTGATGTCCTTACACAGCTCTCTGGTCTTGGCCATTGTGGAGAGGTTGGAGTCTGTTTGATTGAGTGTGTGGACAGGTGTCTTTTATACAGGTAACAAGTTCAAACAATACAATTAATGAGTGGAGAACAGGAGGGCTTCTTAAAGAAAAACTAACAGGTCTGTGAGAGCCGGAATTCTTACTGGTTGGTAGGTGATCAAATACTTATGTTATGCAATAAAATGCTAATTAATTACTTAAAAATCATACAATGTGATTTTCTGGATTTTTGTTTTAGATTCTGTCTCTCACAGTTGAAGTGTACCTATGATATAAAATTACAGACCTCTACATGCTTTGTAAGTGGGAAAACCTGCAAAATCAGCAGTTTATCAAATACTTGTTCTCCCCCCTAAAATATATATATATAATTTTAAGTGTTAGAATTTTTCCCTCCACAAAAACTGAATTAATTTTAATCCCAATTTGTAACAACAAAATATGGAAAAAGTCAAGGGGTGTGAATACTTTCTCAAGGCACTGTAGGAGATAGTGGTTTTTATACAGGATAAAGATTGTGACTATGTGGGACAATAGATAGTTGGATAAGGAGGTTGTTACTCGCCAGAATCCTGGCTGGCACAAATACAACATACACATGTAGGCCAAGAGTTCAATCAATCTTGTATTCAGACAATAAATACAAAAAAAAGTTACCTTTAATAACATTCTATACAACAGTTTTACAAAGTCATGTTGTCCACATGAATGCAGTCCCTTATTAGGGTGGTCATTAGCACATTTAAGACTTCTACATATGCCAATTCTTCACTTTATTTAGAAAATAAATGTCACCTTTATGAGATATACACATGGACAAGAGTGAAATACACAGATTACTGGGGTGAATCCTAACTCGCTAACCTCACATTCTCACTTATTCTCCCATTGACTTCAATGAATGATCAGTGAACATTCAGGTTAAGTGAAAGTCAAGATTTGCCCCTTAGAGGATATCTGTTGCACACAGGTCAGCAGCCTAATTAAAATGTGAGATCAAGCATCCAAATCAACAGTGTTTTAACCACTTCCCAGACTATTTCATTTTATTTTGGGGTTGAGGGAGCTTGTGACTTTGATATCTAACTTGGGGGGGGGTTAAATGCTTAGATCAGGGCTGTTCAACGTCAGTCCTGGTTTCATCCTCTCCTTCTAATAAGGAGAGACCTGGCTGAGACACCAGGTGAGTGCAATTAACTACCAGGTAGAAACAAAAAAACAGAAGTGTTTTGGCCCTCCAGGACCAGAATTGAACAGCCCTGGATAAGATATTAATATGCAGGTCTCCAAAGTTCAAGGCTTTTAACTCTACCATAATAAATTGAAGTTACACATGTTCAAAAATGTAAAGAAATCTGAGTCCAAAGTGAGGCATCCCCCTGCCAGTACTCAGCAGCACCACCTTGTTAAAAACATTATGAGTACCCTAAAAGGAATAGAGTTCAGAATCATTCATTCAACAAGTCTCACTACAACCAAAAACTGTCTTCATCCAAAAAGACATCCTATTCTCTATGTAGTGCACGATGTAGGGAATAGGGTGTCATTTTGGACATAGCCTCTTGGTAAATGGATCATTTCCCATCATCCAGATAGGAGCTAGTGTAACACATTACACAAAAGGGGCAATTGTTGTAACAGTGGATTCCTGTTAGTGTGTTGCAAGTTGATACTGGTAGACTACTTGACAAGAGAGAGCTGATGAAATAGTGTGAGAGTGTAGCAGACCTGGGGTTCAATTAGTATTGGTTTTCTGAGCTTGCTAGGGCAAAAAGAATAGTCCCAAAAGTAAGTGCCTTTTGGAAGGGGGGAAAAAGCAAATACTATTTGAACCCAGGTCTGGAAAACAGTGAGCGAAGTTAGGTAGGGAGCCCAGCCCAGGTCATTTACTGTTGCCTGAATAGTGTGTCAAAGGACAGCACAACTAAAGAGAGGGTTGAATGCTGCAATGAAATTCATATAGCCATGTAGTATGAATATAGTACTATAGCCATGACACTGAATTAAAACGGCATAGGGAATATAAGAGTACTGTAGAGGAATGTGAACATAACAACAAATCAACACACCAACAGCTTCAGTTCACACACAAATCATTTCCACACACACACACACACACACTTAATAAATCTTACAAAACAGATATTAATTTAAAATTTTTACAGCAGTATTATAACACAAGTCAGAGAGAAGAGGGCTGAGTACCTTGTCTTCCACTACTAGTGACCCCTGTCATGTAGCATGTCAAACAGGCTCCGTGTTTCCAGTTGTTATTGTTCCCAAAATTAAGTCAGAGGCCCCATCCCAAATCCCTACGGCCTTGGAGATCTGAGCAGAATTGATTGGTATAAATAAGCAATATGGTGAAGCTTACACCTAGCCTAGTTCATATTACTAACACCTGTCAGATCCTCTCAGATCTCCATAAGTGTATAGGGCTTAGGGTCCATTTGGGATGGGGCAACAATCCAATTTAGTAATGCCTAGCGTTAGTTTCTAGGACCTGTTTCTGCCCAGACAGAGACAGGCCGACAGTGAGATTCAGTTGAAGCCTCGCCTCGAATATGATGGACACAAATGCCAGAGTTTGTGATATAGCAGAAAGCATATATCCACTTTGAGCTCTATAAAAACAGGGAAATGGAATCCATCCCAAAATTCTAAGTCAGTCTTTCCCCGTTTGCTTACATTTCGTTCCTCAGGAACACAAATCAGTACTCACAAGAAGACAAAGTCGTCAGAGCTGCCCATGTTGTTGCTCCTGCTGAGCTTGCCTTGGGGCAGCATGTGGGCAGGGCCAGGGGAGGTGTCATAGTGAGGATAGGAGGAGCTGTGGCCCACCAGTCCATAGTCCTGGGCCTGGCCCTCCACGAAGGTAAAGATGGGGTACTTCTCTTCGGGCAACGATAGGGCCTGGGGTGGGGAATATGAAAGTGTTGAATTGGTCACTTATTAAAGTCACCCAGAATAAGATAAGAGCTTTATGTAAGTGATGTATACAGTAACAGTTAGTGCAACTGATGTATACAGTTGGTGTAATCAGTCAAAAGTTTGGACACACCTACTCATTCCATGATTTTTTCATTATTTTTGCTATTTTCTACATTGCCCAAGTCTCATCTTCTTATTGGTGTCCTTTAGTAGTGGTTTCTTTGCAGCAATTCAACCATGAAGGCCTGATTTTCACAGCCTACTCTGAACAGTTGATGTTGAGATGTGCCCGTTACTTGAAAGCTGTGAAGCATTTATTTGGGCTGCAATCTGAGGTGCAGTTAACTCTAATGAACTTGTCCTCTGCAGCAGAGGTAACTATGGGTCTTCCTTTCCTGTGGCGGTCCTCATGAGACAGTTTCTTCATAGTGCTTGATGGTTTTTGAGACTGAACTTTGAGAAACTGTCAAAGATCTTGACATTTTCCAGATTGACTGACCTTCATGTCTTAAAGTAATGATGGACTGTCATTTTTCTTTGCTTCTTTGAGGTATTCTTGACATAATATGGACTTGGTCTTTTACCAAATAGGGCTATCTTCTGTATATCACCCCTACCTTGCCACAACAACTGATTGGCTCAAACGCATTAAGAAAAGAGGCACACCTGTTAATTGAAATGCATTCCAGGTGACTACCTCATGAAGCTGGTTGAGAGAATGCCAAGAGTGTGCAAAGCTGTCATCAAGGCAAAGGATGGCTACTTTGAACAATCTGAAATATATTTTGATTTGTTTAACACTTTTCTGGTTGCTAAATGATTCCATATGTTATTTCATAGTTTTGATGTCTTGTCACTAGAAAACTGTCCTACAACATAGAAAATAGTCAGTAAATAAAGAAAAAAATGTATCCAGTAACTGAATGAGTGATGTATCCAAACTTTTGAATGGTTCTGATGTATCCAGTAACTGATGTATCCAGTAACTGATGCATCCAGTAACTGATGCATAAGTGATGTATCCAGTAACTGATGCATAAGTGATGTATCCAGTAACTGATGCATCCAGTAACTGATGCATAAGTGATGTATCCAGTAACTGATGCATCCAGTAACTGATGCATAACTGATGCATCCAGTAAGTGATGCATCCAGTAAGTGATGCATCCAGTAAGTGATGCATCCAGTAAGTGATGCATCCAGTAAGTGATGCATCCAGTAAGTGATGCATCCAGTAAGTGATGCATCCAGTAAGTGATGCATCCAGTAAGTGATGCATCCAGTAAGTGATGCATCCAGTAAGTGATGCATCCAGTAAGTGATGCATCCAGTAAGTGATGCATCCAGTAACTGATGCATCCAGTAACTGATGTATATAAGTGATGTATCCAGTAACTGATGTATCCAGTAACTGATGTATCCAGTAACTGATGTATCCAGTAACTGATGTATCCAGTAACTGATGTATAATGATGCATCCAGTAACTGATGTATCCAGTAACTGATGTATAAGTGATGTATCCAGTAACTGAGTAACTGATGTATCCAGTAACTGATGTATCCAGTAACTGATGTATCCAGTAACTGATGTATCCAGTAACTGATGTATCCAGTAACTGATGTATCCAGATCTATAACTGATGTATCCAGTAACTGATGTGTAACTGATCCAGTAATGTATCCACCGATGTATCCACTGATGTATCCAGTAACTGATGTATCCAGTAACTGATGTATCCATAAGTGATGCATCCAGTAACTGATGTATGATGCATAAGTGAGTATCCAGTAACTGATGTATCCAGTAACTGACTGATGTCCATCCAGTAATGATGTATCCAGTAACAAGATGTATCCAGTAACTGATGTATCCAGTAACTGATGCATGATGTATCCAGTAACACAGACGATGTATCCAGTAACATCCAGTAACTGAGACTCAAGTGAGTATCCAGTAACTGATGTTCTTGGCATATGTATCCAGCCTATCCAGTAACAGCATCCAGTAACTGATGTATCCAGTCTGATGTATCCAGTAACTGATGTATCCAGTAACTGATGTATAAGTGATGTATCCAGTAACTATCAGTAACTGATGTGATGTATCCAGTAACTGATGTATCCAGTAACTGATGTATCCAGTAACTGATGTATGTGATGTATCCAGTAACTGATGGGAGGTGTATCCAGTAACTGATGTATAAGTGATGTATCCAGTAACTCATGCATCTATCCAGTAACAAAGATCTATAAATTAAAGATCTATCCATTACATGTGATCCATGTAAAAATGATGTATCCAGTAACTGATGAATGAAATGAACTGATGATCCTAACTGATTTAACAGATGATCCAGTCAAAATCCAGTAATGTATCCTAACTGATCTGATGTATCCAGTAACATGGGGAGCGAGATGTATCCATTACAGATAAAGTGCATCTGAATCTGAAATGACCTAACTTTGATCCAGTAACATGCTTATGTAACTGGAAGTTGCAATCCAGTTGATGTCCAGTAACATCCACCAGTAACGGCCTGACAGTAGTGAGGGTCCAGTAACTGATGTATCCAGCTGCATAAGTGATGTATCTGATTGGACAGGAAATAAGAAGTAACGAGGTTAGGTTAAATGACAGCCCACTGTCCAATCAGAAGCAACTGAACCAGGAACTGATGTATCCACTGAAGAGTGCATTTCTTACCTTGGCAGCCGTATCCAGTAATAAAGAATCCAGCGAATGCTTGGGTTTGTATCCAGTAACATAAGTGATGTATCCAGTAAGATGATCCAGTAACTGATGTATCCAGTAACTGATGTATTCTAATCCAGTAACTCAGTAACTGATGTTCGATGTTCAGACATCCAGTAACTGATGAAATCCAGATTCATGTCAGAGCGACATCAACCATATGGAGAAATAACAAGCTTTGTGCAGTAACAATGTAAAAATGATGAGTGAGGGTTAGAGTTATAAAAGTGTGTGTGTACATAGTACGCTGTATAAAGGGCATCCCTGACACACTGATGTAGGAGGGGTTGAGAAGAGTCTCCTGCTTATCCAGATATAAAGTAGTCGGACTGGAACCAGTATGATGACAGACTTCCAGCCTGGACCACTGGGCTGAACCAGGAAGGATCTGATATACTCTGGTTCAACGACTGGTCACACAGATGCACCACGTCCTTTTTGTACACTGAAAGAAACACAATGCTACTATGGGCCTAAGTTTCACTAGACTGGACATGTCCCCCCACCCATTTTGTAATTTAATTGTGATACAGAAATGAGACACAGTTAAGCTACATTCAGAAGACCAATGGCAGAAACATCACTTATGACGAGAACATTTGAGACCAAACATACAATATCTGGTGATTTCGACAAATGACACACAACCAACCAACTACCCAGCAGAAAAGGTACAGTGTAAAGTCAAACTCACCAGTACAGTCCTGCGCTACATATACAGCCAGGTTGTGAACCTCAGAAGTCTTGGCAACTGCTTTTCTGGAAAACAAACATACAGCTCATGTTTAATGTCACAACATACTGATGCTACTGGGCATGAAGTAAATATCAGGGTTTGGTTCAATTCAGAAAGTAAACCAAATGTTGATTCTAATTCCAAATGTTCCTCATTGAACAACATTGAAAACAATTGGAATTTCAGTTTACTTCCTGAATTGAGTGGAATTGTAATGTAATTGACTCCAACCCTGGTAAACGTCAACATGCAGTCAGGCATACCACCGAGCCTTCATAAAAAAAAAATATAATAGCAACCAAAACATCTACACAATAAAGGTGCATCAGTAAACATGTCTGCTGGAGATCATTCTGATGCACTATGGCATTACAGACATCTATCAAAAATCTAAGTACAGAAATCAAATGCATGCTAATGCCATCACTGACTTGAATGAGGTATGTTTTATAGATTCTACTTCTATGGCTGATGCTCTGACAACATCATTATCTTGACCACACCCCATGGAGGGCTCCTCACCGTAGTATGTGTGCCACCACTGAGGGGCCGTACCAGTCCCCCGCCTTCTTCCCTGAGCTCTTCCCAATTCTACCAGCTGGTGCACCCCAAACGGGGCCGGGGCTCATCCCCAAACCAGGCCACAACCCTCCGGTGGAGGGGCTCAGCCTGCCTGTCCCTGCCCGACTCGGGCCTCTTCTTCTGGGTATGGTTGAGAGCCGTGCCCCCTGGCATGGAGGTCTTCTGGGGCGTGGTGGGGGTCCGCGAGGAGGAGGAGTAGCCGAAGGATGGGATGGGTACACCACCAGCGCGGGACGGGGAGCGGGGTCTCAGAGCCTCAAAGTCTACATCGGCGAACTGCTGGGCGTCTGGCCACGACCAGTCTAGACAACACAATACAGACAGTTAGTTAGTAGTGATCGATGGAGAGGTGGATAGAGAGAGAGGGGAGACAGACCAGGAAAGAGAGAGAGAGAAACAGTTGAAGAGAGATGTGGCAGAAAGAGAAACAAGAGTGAGAGAGAGACAGGGGCCCCATCCCAAATGGACCCCTACGCCCTGGTGGAGATCTGAGAGGATCTGACAGGTGTATGCAATATGTTAATAGCTCCACCCTGCTAGGTGTAAGTTTCACCGATCATATTGCTTATACCAAACAAATCCTCTCAGAGATCTCCACAATTGTATGTGCATAGGGGTCTATTTGGGATTGGATTGGGCCAGATTTGGTGCAGTTGTCTCAGGTTAGGAAGAGGACCCATCTTTGTAGCTCTACCCATTTAGAGCCCTCTTTCTAACTCTATGAGTTGTCTCACCTCGTGGCAGCAGATGTAGCAGTAGGCCCTGGGCCAGCAGCATCTGTCCGCTCCGCAGCATGCAGCCCCAGCCACAGTCTGTAGTCAAGGTGGAGCCATCCAGCTGGGGGAACTCCCTACGGTAGGTCAGCCACAGCCGAGACACGAAAGCCCGCCTGAACCGCTCCACCTCGTCTGGAAGGGAGAGAGATACCCAGTGAGCAGAACTGGTTAAAATACATATTTCCAACCAGTTTTTCCTCACTGGGTATGGAGCAGAGAGCGTCATCTATTTTACCAGGAAGTCTTTTGAAGTTGGGAGTGGGGTTGTTGGAGGTTAGCTACCTTCACTATTGAGCAGATAGGAGTGGCCCATTACAGTCACCGGAGAGCTCTTGTTGAATGTGGTCTTCGACTTGACTGACCAGCCTAAAGAGGGAAAAGAAACAGAACGGACCTTTTTAGAGGGGATTCTTTATGTCTTGATGACTGGGTGAGGAAGGGGGAAGTGGACTTCAGGAGGGCTATTACACATAGCTTTGTATGAGACTTCTGTTGAGAGAAAAAAAAGACCTAACAAAGATTATTCACACAGAAAGTACAAAGACTATAAAATCCCCCTTGTTGCTATTTCTTAAGAAAATAAAAAAGCCATTGTTAAAACGGACTGTATAGAAAAACTTGAAGTTATGTTTGTTGCTAGTTAAACACCTATATAGAACTATCCACCTTATGGAAAAAAGTTCAAATGAACCCACTGACTGACCGTATTTGACATTATTCCATGCCGACATCAGCTTGGTCTTGAGTTTGTCCACCTCGTCTGGCTCTCCAGCAGTGGTGGCATCTCTGGTTCCACCCCCACCGACATCAGTACCCTGCCGCTTCCCAAAGCCACTTCCTCCACCAGGGTCCACCAGCTGTGGCTGCTGAGGCCTCTTGGTCTCCTCTCTCTGGGGGTGTCCTCCTGACACACCACTCCTACTCCCCCACATACTGAACTGCACTGGGAGACACAGAGTTCATGGCTCAGGCTTACAGCAGGGCTCTGCAGATCCTCATAGCAATAGGGACCTGACGGAAGAGAGGGATGAGAGAGGGTGGGGAAGAGAGATAAACATTGATTTTCTACAACAGTGCTTGCATGTGTAATTTGATTAGCCATGGAGTAAGTGCTATATGTGTCGCTCTCCTTTTGTCTGTCCAGCACGAAGATGAAGATTAAACATTAACATTGAAATACAGAAAGGATAAGCTAGTTGTACATCTAAACAATGACTGATGTGAGGCCGATTTTCTCTCATTTCATGCTGATTCACAAGAAAGTGGATCTGAAAGTGGCAGGGATTAAACATTTTTGACGACTTTGCTATTATTATGCAGACCAGAGCAGCTGTCGCAGTGGTTAGGCTAGTGAATGCTATTGGGAAAAACAATATTAGTCACAGTCAGTTTCAAAGTAAACCACTTCTCCATCCTTCCCCTGCGCTGAACAAAATGAAATGCAAAATGCTACAATTTCAATTTTTTTACTAAGTTAGAGTTCACAGAAGGAAATCCTTCAATTGAAATAAATTCATTAGGCCCTAATCTATGGATTTCACATGACTGGGAATGCAGACATGCTGGGCTGGCTTAGTTACACGTGGTCTGCGGTTGTAGGGTTGGTCGGATGTACTGCCAAATTTTCTAAAACGACTTGAGGTGGCTTATGGTAGAGAAATGAACATTCAATTATTTGGCAACATCTGTTGTGGACATTCCTGCAGTCAGCATGCCAATTGCACACTCCCTCAACTTGAGACATCTGTGGCATTGTGTTGTGACTCAAATCTGCACATTTTAGAGTCGCCTTTTATTGTCCCCAGCACAAGGTGCACCTGTGGCTTTGTATGCCATTTAATCAGCTTCTTGACATGCCACATTGGTCAGGTGGATGGATTATCTTGGCAAAGGAGAAATGGTCACTAACAGGGATGTAAACAAATTTGTGTACAACATTTGAGAAAAATAAGCTTTTAGCACATATGGAAGATGTCTGGGATCTTTTATTTAATTTCATGAAACATAGGACTAAAACTTTACATGTTGCATTTTATATTTTTGTTCAGTATAGTTGATAAAAAGATGTGGGTATCACTAAGTTGAGTCATCACAGGATGATGTGCCTGAGTGACAAGAGAACAGATGTTAACAGACATGGTAACACTGGAATGTAGAACAAGTGACTTCACTTCCTACTCTGTACTGAAACTGGAAATAGTTTATTTAACCTAATGATGAGGAATTTCTGTCCTTTCTGGGAAAACACGATAGAATAGCCATCATGTGATTGGTGTGTGACAACAAACAGCTGGGGGTGACAGTGAGAAGCCTTGGTAGCGGATGGTCAAAAGATATAGCTAACTAGCCTTTTCTACACCGTAGCCTACCTATTAGCTATGATAACCATCCTGTTATTTAAAGAAGTAACCAAGCTGTCACGTTTCTTAAAAATGACTAGCTCTAACATGACAGCTAGTTAGTTACACCTATTAAAGTCTGGTCTTAATTAGATTATATTGGCTTAACTACTAACTTACCTCGCTAGTTACTAGATAAACATCATCCAACACAACATAGCCAGGATCATAACCTTACCACTTTGTGAAGAGTGTCATTGACATGAGAGGTCTTTAACCAAGTAAAATCTTAAAATTGCTTGATAGGACGGCGACGGCTCGGAAGTGCAGGGTTGAGACCACGTACTACGTAGCTTTGCTGTGGTAACTCAATACAGACAGTTAGCTGCCAAGCTACAGTAGCTAGGTAGCTGTCAACGGATCTGGTTAGCAACTTTGTAGAAAACAGGCTAACGCGTTAATGTCTCGCCTTTCTTGACGACTCCAGGACAACCACAGCCAATGTCAGCGATTAAAATGAAATTTTCTTCAACCAACGAGTAACGTTAAACTCAGTCGAATTATAGTTCACCCAACAATTTACTTCGCGTGCTAGCTAGTTAGCTTGAAGGATCAGCGGGTTGACAACATAAAATAAGGAGGGCTCTAGATACTTCCTGATAGGCTGTACTAACAAGGTGATTGGTCAACCTACTGAAACGAGGAAATATATTGATTGAAATCCTAACAATAAATCATTGCGCGCGTTTTATTCGCTATTATTTTACAGATTGACGTTCGTCATATTATGTAAATAAACTGGCGTCTATGGGGTGTAAAGACCTAGTGTAACTGTGTAAATGAAATGAGATCATGCATTTTATTAAGATTAACCTGTACTGCATATCCTTGTCATGCGCCCCTGAGCATGTCATGTGACTAATCGTGCAAACTACCAAAAGCCTGCTGTCTAAATATCGTTCAGTCATAATTGTAGAACTCTGGGATGATCTTGTTGTATATTTCTCAACTAGCTAAGTCTCTATATAACTTTACCCTGAGCAAAAAATACTTTCAAAAAAATTCCAATAACATAGATAAGAAACTCGAATTCATTGTTAATGTTATGATACTTATAAGTAAATTCTATATTCATAAATTACTTTTTTTAATGTCCCCAGATTGTAAGACTTTACATATGACTTTGTAGGTCTTTTGAATTCCCCTTAGTTACAAAAAAAGTATTTGTACATTCAAATATTATTGTTGATGTATAAAGAAATTGCAATCTCTCATCTTTATTTGATTTATATTATTTATTTAGATGTGTATGTGTACAGTGGTGTGTGTAATGTGAGATCTTGCCTGACTTTAATATTGAATTGTTCTTTTTTGTCAATATTTTTTAATACGCGTGCACAAAACATAGATAAACCAAAAAAGTATTGTTTTTATTTCGCAATCCTGGATTTGCCAGGGGAAATAGCCCTTTTACTGGCATTCTGTTGCAACTGGGAACTTTCTGATATTGAAGAACATTGTGCCATAGCATGACAGGAGAGCTACATGTATTATACTGGACCCCTCTAGCTAAGCACCAGTGTTCGATACAGACAGACACATCAGTGACACATAGACAGTAGATAGATACTGTAGATATAGAAATATATAAGATAGATATATTGAGACATAGAAATATATAACATATAGTGATACATATTGTAGATTTTATAGATATAGATAGACCCACAGTAAATAGATATACATCTGCATTGCTTGTTGTTTGGGGTTTTAGGCTGGGTTTCTGTATAGCACTTTGTGACATCGGCTGATGTAAAAAGGGCTTGATAAATACATTTGATTTATTGATATACAGGTGCATAGATATAGTGAGACCAAGACACTGAAGCCATGTTCGGTCTATGTGCCACGACTCTCCTCTACTTCCTGTCTTTTAGCCAATCAACTGCTGCTGCTTTAGGCTGTGAGGACCTCCTTAAGCCCATGGATCCACCACGAATAGACCAGCAGCTCTTGGGGAGATGGGCCCTCGTCGCAGGAAGCCTGAGCAACCCTTTATCCCTGGAGGCTCTCACCAGGCGATGGATGAGTACAGGCGACAGGTGGAGTGCCTGGGGCTGCCTCTGCCAGTGGTGATGGAGCCTGGGAATGCCCTCTGTGGATATTCTGTCTTCCGTCTAATCTGGAGAGATAAAAGATCGATCAGTGTGATCAGAGAGAGTACCGATGATCAGAGAGTGGGGGCAGTGAGACAAATGTAGACACTTTTTCTGTCATCTGTTATGTAATACAACAATTCTGTGTTTACTGTTTCTCAATGTACTGTATAATTTGTAATACAAATTAATGATTTATTATATCAAAATATATATATATTTTTTAAGGCATAGTGCGTGCTTCATAGAGTAATATTTTACACTGACATTATGTAAAGCATATGACGTCCATGGGGTGTTGGCTACAGATAAGTACCGGTAAAATTGTGAATGAAATTAGTTCATGCATTTTATTATGATTAACCACTACTACTAATACCAAAGGTCTCTGTTGTCTAGTTTACTACATTTAGCCTAGTTGATCTGCATATAATTATATATATTTTTATGATGGACATAATGTAGTTATGAATGCACATTAGGTTACACTAGACTTAAGTAATTTTAATAAATTCACACAAGATGTTATGTGGAAAACAAAGGTTGTAGAATATAAAAATGTTTATGTATCCTTTTGCTGTTGAACATTGGCTATCTGGAGCCAGGTTGTGCAGATCATAGGCTGACGTTATGATCTCCACGCCTGTATTTATTATCGGTATGCACAAGAAAATGACAGTGGCAGAAGTTAAAGTTTGTATAAATTCTCTGAATTGTATTACACGTTCTTCCCTTCACGTGTCTAGTATTAGACTGTTGTACTTGTCTTTCTGGCACTAACGCTCCCATTGGTCCTTTCTAACTAGCACTGATTTGGCTGATATCTGGTTTATTGAAGAAATACCCACAATGACTGTAATATGTGATTGCTGTATCTACCTTAGTTGACTATACTGTCTGTAAGTAACTCTTGATAAGAGCATCTGCTAGGTAACGGACCACCATGTTCAATGTAAATAAGAAACGCCGAAATGACAAACAACAAGAGAAAGGTATAATGTCATCATACTTGCCCTTTATCTACATAACATTTTCAAATGAGGTGAATGAGACATATTAATAGTTGGTGGCCATTGTGAATAAATATAATTGTATATTTGTTTAAGTACAGTTTAGATTTTATTTTCGCCCAGATAATACATAACTGTAGCAATACAGACCAAAACAAACACTTAGAAATGAAGAAAAAACGCTTGAAAATATAAAGTGCATTTCAAACAATTCATCATAATCATGATTAGGATGTGCATTTTCTGCCATCGTTAACATATAAAACAGATCTCTATATACCACGGAATTCCTCCATGCAAAGTTTTGAGTAAAATATGCCTGCAAAAAACCTCACATACAAATAATGAGAGAGTTTATTTTTCAAAATGTGCATGTATTTTCTCTTCACAGTACAGTTTTGACTAACTTATCTACTCCTGATGTTTCAATGATTATAATACAATAAACACCACCTTAGTGATCAGGTTGATAACATTGGAAATGTGACAAAATGTTATCTGGTTCCCTTTATATTTGAAGGTAGAACTAACAGTCACAGAATAACGCTAAAGAGCCACTCATCTCTGAACAGTTAGAGAATAACAACAAGTGGAATGATTCATATAACAATAAGAATATATTGTAAACTACTGCAAACATTCCAGTTATCTACCAAAACAAGAGACAACTGTATATTCAGTAGGGGCCAAATTTAGACTTGAGATAAGTAGTTAACATGGATTTAAGTCAATAAAACCTCGATTTAAGTCCACATTTCTTGACTTAAGTCCAAGTTAAGTGTTCTTATCTCCAGTCTGAATAAGCCACGGCCCTAGGCCTCTTCATTACAACAGCATCCCTAAAATATATCTTGCTATATTAAGTACCTTGACCTGTCATTACAACAATATGTATCTCTAAGATATGATGATAATAAACTCCATAATAGTATAAAATGAGATATTTATTTTGAATAAACTATGTTAAATTACATGGCATAATGATTATGATATGGAACAATGTTTTGTATATATACAGTACCAGTGAAAAGTTTGGACACACCTACTAATTCCAGGGATTTTCTTTATTTTTACTATTTTCTACACTGTAAAATAATAGTGGAGACATAAAAACTATGAAATAACACATATGGAATCATGTAGTAACCAAAAAATTATGAAACAAATCAAAATATATTTTATATTTGAGATTCTTCAAAGTAGCCACCCTTTGCCTTGATTCTCTCAACCAGCTTCACCTGGAATGCTTTTCCAACAGTCTTGAAGGAGTTCGCACATATGCTGAGCACTTGTTGGATGCTTTTCCTTTACTCTGCGGTCCAACTAATTTCAAACCATCTTAATTGGATTGAGGTAGGGTGATTGTGGAGGCCAGGTCATCTGATGCTGCACTCCATCACCTTCTTGGTCAAATAGCCCTTATACAGCCTGTAGGTGTGTTGGGTCATTGTCCTGTTGAAAAACAAATGATAATTCCACTAAGTGCAAACCAGATTGGATGGCGTATAGCTGCAAAATGCTGTGGTAGCCATGCTGGTTACGTGTGCCTTGAATTCGAAAGAAATCATTGACAGTGTCACCAGCAAAGCACCCCCACACCATCACACCTCCTCCTCCATTCTTCACGGTGGGAACCACACATGCGGCGATCCTCCATTCACCTACTCTGCATCTCACAAAGACACAGCGGTTGGAACCAAAAAATCCCAAATTAATGTTAATTCATATGCATTCCAGGTGACTACCTCATGATGCTGGTTGAGAGAACACCAAGAGAGTGCATAGCTGTCATCAAGGCAAAGGGTGGTTACTTTGAAGAATCTCAATTATAAAATATATTTAGATTTATTTAACATTTTTTTGGTTACTACATGATTCCATATGTGTGATTTCATCGTTTTGATGTCTTCACTATTATTATACAATGTAGTAAATAGTAAAAATAAAGAAAAACCCTGGAACGTGTAGGTGTGTCCAAACATTTGACTGGTACTGTATATATACACACACCATAAGGGGGCGGTATGGTCCAAGTTATAGGCTGCAGTCAGAAAGTCTTCTGAAAAGCAGCCAAGTAATGTAGTACATAAAAGCTTGCATATTCTACCAGAATAATTCCAACATCTGACATTCTTCACCCACTAACAAGCATTTGCCAATCATTCGCATAAAGATTATGGGTGTTACATGTTTGATAGAGAAGATGAGAGAGAGAGAGAGAGAGAGAGAGAGAGAGAGAGAGAGAGAGATCATCATAATTTCACCATTGAAATAATGCACAGTGTATTATCTTAACACACATACAGTTGTAGTGCTCAACTTACAGTGAATCCTACTGTGGTGAGTGAAACATAGTCATATTATTATTACACAACACAGACTAGCCTCGTCCCAGATCTGTTTGTGATTTTGCCTACTCCATTGCCATTGTTTGACATGACAATTCCATACAGAGTTGGCAAGAAACAGACAGGCACCCAGGCTAAAAACAGACAGTTAAACTCTCAGATACCTGACACCAGAATTAGGAAGGAATCCAATATGAAAATAAGGTTAATAGAAAAACAGATGGATAAACGATAACAGCAACAGCAAGTGAACATTTGACATCAAAGAATGAAAAACCTTATCCATCCATAAAGCCCTTAATATGCATTTTACATCTATTAAATATGCTACATCCATTTACACCTGCTTTTTCTTCTTCACCTTTTTTGGTCCAAAACAAAACATGATGAGTGACAATTAGAACGAACGAATAGTAGAGCCATAGTCTTTACAGATATTTACAGTAATCTCCTTACCGTAGCTGTGCAGTCAGGATCAAGTAACAGATCATTTTATTCACAACAAAATACAATTATTCTAATTTATCAATGTTATTCAAGTTTGGATTCTGTTAGTTTCTATATAGTTTCTGGTTTACTGAACCCATCCCTGAAACACACACACACATTGGGGTACGCACACACGCACACAGCCCAAATCATCCACCACAGGGGTATGGGATTTAAATCCATGAATATCAACTCCGCTTACACCAGTGTGTGTGTGTGTGTGGGCTGCAGTAGTAGTCCTGTTCTGTAGAGATAAGCGCTCTGAGCTTCAGAACTGTCAGAGGAGCTTTACTCTTCTTTACCAAGGCACCAAATGCACCCTAATCCCTATATAGTGCACTACCACAGGGGCTCTGATCAAAAGTAGTCCACTTTATAGGGAATAGGATGCCATTTCGGACGCAATCCATGGCACACAAATGTGCCATAGCCTTCAAGATTCACCCAGAACTAACTCAAGGTTGTTTCACTTCATCCTTCACTTACAGACATTCACTGACAGCATGCTATGCTAATCTGGCTATGCTAATCAACTGAGGACTTCAGTGAGTGTAGTGTTGGACCATAATTCTTTGTCATGGGCGGCCTTACAGTAGTAACAGAAAACGACAGTAGTCATTGGTCCTGTGTGGGTCAGTCGAGTGTCTTTCTAAAGATAAAATCTAGTGGCCGCGTCATTGTCTTTTACAGTAGTAATTTAGTCATTTACTTTCCGAAGACAAATCTACAGTGGCCGATTGGATTTTGTGTTTTGTTGTTGTTGCTGTCAAGGTTGTAATGACGTGATTGTGCCTCAGCATACCCTCTGCTCGTGATTACGTTTATTTGAGTGAATTACAGGAACAGAAGTGATTGGTCGTTTAGTCGAGATAGAAAAAACGAGTAAGTAACTGGATTTGGTGTTTCACAGTATTCAGCATGTTCTGATCAGTAAAGCACTTTTCACTCCTTTTTATTCTAGAAACACACAAAATGTACCACATGACATGCATTCATTTCACATACATACATACAGATCTGTTATAGATATCTAATAGTTCATAAAGTAGAGCGTTGTCTTAATATATACTAACTGTATAATAGAAAATGGCCGTAACAGCACCTTTACAATAGTTCTGCTCACTCATGGTTACAGATAAGTCAATACCATGTTGATATGCTTTTCTAGAACTGGAATGTCGTCTTAAGTGCTTGACATTGTGGAATTGTTCTAGAAATCTGAAAAGGCATCTCATTTCTCAATGCCCCCCTCTCTAAAATCCTTTCAGATAGAAGGGTTACAATTTGGGGGGTGGCTACCTATGTTCGCCTTATCAGACTGAGGAACAGAGTTAGCTGGACTTTGGGCCACTGTGGTGCCACCGCCAACCATCCGGACTCCAAGTCCGGACGAAGCCTCAGACTTTCCTGCCGAGGCACCTTGCTTCTCCTCACCCGGCTTGGGCATGTCTTTCAGCTCCTTCCCTTGGGCCCCTCCTGGGACTGGGACACCATTGACCCCTTTATAGGCCCCAGGACCAATTTAGCGGCACTGGTCAGCTGGGTGACAAAGCTTGTCTTGTCGCCGGGGAAACAGGCCTGGACCTGCCTGGACAGAAGGAGGGTGCGCAGAGCGAGGGGGTGACGCCTGTGGGGGGAGGGGGAGGGGGATGGAGAGTGTTCTTCCACTACCTCCAGCCGACATTTATCCTCCCAGTCCAGGGTCCCTCGGTAGCAGTTGACAGGCCCCAGGCCCTGCCTCACCTTGCCCAGGGAGAGGGGTTGTCCGTGGGGTGGGACAGCTGGAGCCAGGGCCCTGGCTGGAGGTTTGGGGCTTTGGGGCTTCTCAACCCCAGTTCTGAAGTTCTTGGAGAGCCATTGTTCTCGGCTCCATTTTTCTCAGGCTCTCTCCTACTATTCCTGATGGTTTACTACTAGCCTTGAACATACCTGTATACCCTGACGTTATTGATGATCCACCCATACCCATGCCTCTGTCTGGACTAGTGCCTCTCCCTAGAGGGCCCCCACAGGGCATGCTGGGCCTGGGAGGAGGACACACCTTGTTGTCTCCATTTAGCTTTGGTTCCGTTCTGTCCTCCCCATAATTCTCCTGGGAGTCTTGGCTGAGAGGGCTTGTACTCACGGCCGTTCGGAGGCTCTGTTGCTTGATAGACATGTTTGTCTGACGCTGGCTCTTCTCTGCTCCTTCTGGATGGCCCCTAAATATACCTGGTGACCCAGTGGGAGTAATGGGACTTGTAGTTTTGGGACTTGTAGTTTTGATGGAATCCAGATTTAGCGATTGGCTGGATTGGGCTCTGTAGGTGGGGCTACTCTGAGGGCTAAAGGTATGCTCACTGGTTGAGGGTTTTCTAGCTATTGATTGGTGATTATCTGTTGTGGCTCCTCCTCCTCGGTTAGGTGACCTCTCTGGGACGGTTGTTGTCCTGTTGCTATAAGCCATAATGATCTCTCCCACCCTCTCCCTCGATCTTTCTCTCTCTCTCTTCCTCTCTCTCTCTCTTTCCCTCTCCCTACCAGCCAGTAGTGTATCCCTACTCAGCGGCGACTCTTGCCTCCCTAACTTCCTCATCGGCTTGAGCACCCCCGTCTCTGGTGTCGTGGTAGTTGCCCCTGTAGATGAACCCTGGGGGCCTGGGGCGGAGGGCAGCAGTGGGGGGTTCAGAGGTGGTAGATTCTCCCCTTCCGTCTCCAACAAACTCTGGAGCCCCAGCTCGCAACAGTGGAACTGGTCCTTGCGGTACAAGTCAGAGTGCTGGACCTAGGATAGGATAGGATAAACTTTTATTTAGGGGAAATTGTCTTAGACACATAGTGATGCTGTATACAGTAGGTCTACTAAAAGACTCAAGTTCTTTTAATTCCCAATGTGTTGTTTTAACTGTATTTAAATGTCTTCCCGTGTATACTTAAACTAATAAACGAGATGAAAATACTAAATCAACACTATACTGTACATTATAAACTGGACACATTCATAATACACCCATAGCACACGTTACCCATGTGTCACACCTCTAATACACATCTCAGACCGCCACATTCACAATACCTCCAGGCTGTGTTTCCTCAGAGGCCCTCCCACCCCACCACTCGACGACTGGGAATGAGACAGCGGCGAGGTGAGCTTCTCTGCTGACTGGACCCTCTTGAGGAGTGGGAACGGGGCGGCTCGGCGGACTTGGGCCTGGGGCGGACCACGGGTGGTGATGAGTGGAGCTTTGCCCCGGCAGGGAAGGTCTGGGTGGTGTTGGAGCTACCGATGGTGTGGCCCGGGAGTGGCGGAGGGGAGGACTGGGTGGGGGATGGTGTGTGGGCTAAGGGGGGAGAGGGGGATGTTGCCGGCAGACTTGCAGCGGGCTGAGCGGTACTGGCGGTGGAGCTTGGGGGAGAGGCCGTGCAGGGAGCTGGGGCGCATGTGCTGGGAGGCGGCAGGGGAGTTGGGGGTGCTGGAGGCAGGAGAGCTGCTCTGAGAGGACACACCTGGGGGAGAGGAAAGAGAAAGACAAGAGAGAGGTTACAGTGAAGATAGAGAGAAAAGAGAGAGGGGTAGAGAAAGAGAGACAAGAAGAGAGAAGATAGACAGAAAAGAGAAAGGTGAGAGAGGAAGAGGAAAACAGATTCTTCAGCTAAAGATTAATAATCAGTTCAGCCACAACTGGGATTACAATGTTTGATTCAGCTTGCCTGGTGCAATGGAACCAACACTGGTTCCCAAACCCTGACCATCTGACACTCATCTGACAATCTCAAACACTCTATTTACTTAAAAGAAAACAAATACAATTTGGAACCCTGAGGTGTATACTACAAAATGGGATCAAAGAGTTAGCCAGCTAACTTCCATAAACAACCAGAAATAACTATTGATTTTCTAATTCATTTAGAAAGCTAAACTTAGATACAGTATGTGTTTGAGTCAATTAGACCACGTACATTTCAAGCTTATCTTTCAAAATGTTTTATTTTAGAATAGTTAGGCAAGTTAGCTGGCTACCTGATTGATGCTGCTTTGTAGTGTACCCCTCAGGTCTGTTACTCACCCAGGTAGGGAGGACTCAGGTGTGGACCTGTATCCCTGCTGTGTAGGGGAGCGGGCTGACAGGTTGTGGGAGGGAGAACCTGGTAGACTGTCACTGGACGACAGAGAGCGGTTCAGAGAGGACAGGCTGCGGCTGGTGTGGAGCAGGTTAGACTGTTTAGTGATCTTCCTGAACAGGGAGCTATGCTTCTTACTGTAGGGAGGAGAGAGGGAGGAGGGGGACAGAGGGATAGGGAATTGAGTAGGAGAGGGTAGAAGAGAATCGTTTTCATTTAAAAAGTTTTGCAATGTATAACATGGAGAGATACTGAAACGTATTAGCAGAATGCTGAATAAATACATGTAACTGTTCTTGTCCATGTTACAGCATACATGATAACAGCTACTGTAAATGAGAGTGCCATACTACAGTACCTCTCTTGTCCCTCTTTGCCGATGGGCCTCTTATTGCGTCGGGCCATCTTGCACTTGTAGTTGGACTTGCGTGCCGGACCCACCTTGATGGAGGTGTTCTCAAACGGTGTGGTGGTCACTGTCACCTTGTTGCCACTCTGCAGGGGCACACAGAATGATGATGAGCTATGTCTATGTGACTGACTGGGGTTTGATCACAGGTTTTCTGCATGCCACAAGTCTAGGTTAGCCTGCTGAGCTAAACGCCTGGGCACTAGCTCAGGAGCCAACGCTTGTATGCAGGCAAGTTACTCATCACATGAGCATGGTCACAGAACGACCTCCTTCACATCTACATTGACGAATAACACCCTTACTCATAGCTTAAGAGACCAACAATGAGCATGGATGTTACGCAAACCTACGCATATCAACAAAGTCTATTGTAGAACTCAGTCTCTTCTTCCATCATACCTTTAGAATGAGTTCCACCACTTCCGTGTGGACCAATCCGTGGACAGACTCCCCATTCACATGGGTGATGAGGTCACCTGCACACAGTCCTGCTTCCTGGGCGGGGCCTCCATCCTCCACGTGCTGCCATTGGACGAGGATACATTGTCAATCTATAAATAGGATAGTGTATACCTTTCAAGTTAATTAATGAATTAATCCATCCCTCCCCTTCTCCTCCCCCTCTCCTCACCCAGATGATGTGATGGACACTGTAAACATCCGTATCTCCCATGTAGACCCGTATCGCCCTGAGGGTAAATCCGTACTTCTTCCCTGAGCGGTGGATGGTGATGGGAGCGCAGCACGCTGACGGCGGGGGCCGGACAGTAGTCACGGTTGGGTGACGAGTCCCGGGAGGAGGGGTTGGAAGACAGGGAGCGGGGGGACATGGGGCTGGCCAAGGGGAGCTGTGACTGTGGACGTACTGGTCTACTGTGGTGGGGGGGAGAATGTTAGGGAGAGGAGTAATGGAAAGGGGAAAGATGAAGGAATGACAAATTGGGAGATAATGGAAGTGATTGTGGGTAAGAAAAAGAGTAAGAAAAGTTTTAGGCATAGAGATACACATATTACAGTGTACTATTTCATCATGCGGTTTGAAGTATGCTGTGTAAACTCAGCATTAGAGTAACATCGCAGCTCACAGCACCCTCTAGTGGCAGGAGGCCATAGTGATTAATTGACTGCCTGATTAAATGTATTTGATTATTAAAATACATATAAAGCTACTCAAGACAGAAACAACACATAACAATTCAGCATAGTTACCTGCAGGTATGATGACAGATAGGGCTGTGGCCGAGGCTGACTTGATAACCTTGTTGCCAGGCCGTGAGTTCCTCTTCTCCCCTGTGTCTCCAGACATCTGCTGGTGTCTCGCCCTGCGGAGGACCAGGTCATTCGTGGCCCGGGGGCCCAGGGGTCATACACAGGTCCTGCCCCCAGCTCCCTATTGGCTGATGTAGGTCCAGGAGTAGTGGATGGAGTGGGCGTGGCTCCCAGAGTCTCGCCTGGGCTTGGTGGTTTCTCTGTTGGCGGAAAAAATATTACTCTCCAGTCTCAAGTACAGTATATTGTTGGAGCTTAGCTAATGTCCTCTCTTGGCTTACTTACAATCTATACACATCATCACTTTCTACTGAGTTTTCAATTGTCACCTCACCTGATAAAATCACCAGTTTGTCCGGTGACAATACAAGTGAAACAAACCTCTACCACCCCGTAATCTCTCTCTCTCTCTCTCTCTCTCTCACCTCCTACATGTTCCTCCTTTGGGTCAGGGGTGGTGCTGGGGGTGGAGGGGGGTGTGGAGGGAACGGAGGCCACCTCCAGTGAAGTCCCCCTGGCCTTGACAGGGGGCTGGCGTGTTAGGGGGTCTGGGTTGTCCTCCTGCTGTGAGGCGAAGCGATGCGTGTCCATGAGGGCGGAGAAACGGCGCCGGGCCCCGAGGGGAGGGCTGGAGTCACCGTCCATGTAGAGGGACTCAGAACCGGACAGACGCTTCCTTTGAGGGGCCAGGGGAAGAGAAGAGGCTATTATTCCCAATGCTAAGGGACTTTTATTTTGAAAACGTATTTAAACTGATGTTGAATCAATGTGTTGTGAATGTTGGTATAAAGGTATCATGACTTGTATACATTTCATGAATGCCTATGTATACCCCTTAAATTTAGTGTTAACTTCTCTCTGTTTGGATGTTTTAATGGCTGCTTCCACCGCCTTAGGTTCTGACACTTCCCCAATACAGGATCTCAGCATGAGAGTTCACACAATCACACTCCCACACTCACTAGAGTCAATTATAGACAGTGGATCTCAATTCTATAAACCAACCTGTGTATGAATCCCCCCCATCTCTCTCTCTCTCTCTCTCTCTCTCTCTCTCTCAACCCACCAAACTCACATCTCAGGTGAACCGGTCCTCCAGCTCTTGTCCCTGATAGGGAAGCTTCCCAGACTCTCTCTCTTCCCCCTGTTGTCCTCCCGGGAGCCCTTGTGTTCCCGTCGAGTCACTGAGGGGGCCTTCTGCTCCAACTGGGACAGGTGCTCCATGCTGCTGTACACCTGCAGAGGGGCCATGGAGAGAGAGTCCAAATCTGAGCCACACTGCTGATCCTACTCTGAAACACTTTATGAATACATGGCCTGAACATAAAGAAAGGAAGCAAGTTGGTTAAAACACTCATCATCACTACCCTTAAGCCTTAAGCCAAACATAGAACATGATAGTCAGTTACATACTCTAGATAGAAAGATTGTGGCGCTAATTAACTTACAACAACTGCATTTAAATAAGGATAGGCTAGAGTCAACTACTTTACATGTAATACAAAGTAGGTGGGTGCTTCAGCTAATACGTACAACACGCACACAGACACACACACTCGCACACACACACGGCAAGGTCTCGTAAATGAGCTGTGAGTATGCTGGTGTGTGTGGGAGACCAGCTTAACAACAAGAACAGTGCTTTAAAACAAGGCTAAAGAGTATTCAGCACCATGGTAACTGAAGCAGTGGCCATAACATGAGCTGTACTGTGATATGTACATTGGCTTCTAAATCTAAACTACTGGAATAAATCAAATCACATTTTACTACAGTTGTAGACTAACAGGGAAATGCTTACTTACGGGTCTTTTTCCAACAATGCAGTTCAAGGTAAAGATACAAAATAATATAACAAATGTAAATAGTGATATGAGTAATAAATACACAGTGAATAACGGATAACAATAATGAGTCAAAATAACATGTCTATATACAGGGAGTAGCAGCAGCGAGTCGATGTGCAGGAATACAAGGTAACTGAGGTAGATATGTACATATAGGGAGGGGTAAAGTGACTAGGCAACAGGATAGATAATAGACTGTAGCAGCAGCTTGTGTGTGTGTGTGTGTGTGTGTGTGTGTGTGTGTGTGTGTGTGTGTGTGTGCGTCAGTATGCATGTGTGTGCATCTTATGAGTGTGTGGGTGTATGTGTAGTGTGTGTGTATGTGTGTGTGGGGTGTCTGTTTAAGTCAGTAGAGGTATGTGTGTGTGAGTGGGGAGGACCATCCTCCTCAGTGAATTTGTGAAAAATGTGAAATGTGTAAACATTAAAAAAGTTATCCCTTTTAGATGGTGTGCAGGGTAGCCTGAGTGGTTGAGCGTTGGACTAGTAACCGAAGGTTGCAAGTTCAATCCCTGAGCTGACAAAGGTAGCTGTGGTGGGATGTCTGTTGAACAGGCAGTTAAGAGGTTCCTAGGCCAGAGGAAAATAAGGACCATGTTCTTCAGTGAATTGCCTGTAAAATAAAAGGTAAGTGAAAAAAAAGATAGTTATACTAAATATAGATTGGGTCACCAGGGTAGATTAAAATGGTTGAGCGTCAACAGCACCATGATGTAACCGAAAGGTTGCAAAGTTCCGTCCTCTTCTGAGCTGACAAGGTACAAAACCTAGAAGGCTCATGGTTCTCACCCCCTTCCTGAACACACAGTAATTATGACAACTTACACTGTATCCTACAACCTATTGAAAATAAGGTAAATTTTGTTTATAACAAAAAGGTAGCTTTTTGTTATATGAATTTATTGCCAAGGGCCCACTGGTGTATACTAAATATATATTGACTATACACTGTGCTTAATTGTAGAGGTTTAAAATAACACGTTAGTTCTACAGTAGCTATGTTGACTAGATGTTAGCTAATAGTGACAATGATGTAGGCCGTGGGACAGCGGTTATGATATTATGGTTTCCTCTGGGTTTTGACTGATCACAAAAACCTGATGTGTTATGGTTCTCACCCCCTTCCACAAGCGAAGGGAAAAGCTGAGAGGAGGACAACGTAGTTGCTAGAAGGAATTCATGAGCAAAGTGATCATGCTGTTTTATGTGGCTGCTATGAAAGTGACATGTTTGTGCGTGATCAATCAGAGGATTCTGAGAAAAACCTTACTGAAAGCAGAAGCTACAGAATAATCTACCTTTATTTGCCCAATAAAATGTTTTGCAACTGTGACTAACGATTACACTCTAAAGAGAGAGAAAGGCAAGAGTTCAACAGCGGTATTGAATAGTCTTCAACCTACTCATTTTCTCTTGACCTGTGCACAAACAGAAACTTTCATTCATAGGCTAGGTTGTAGCAACCTCATGATAGAGCCAAAACTGTATCATGGAAGGTAAAGCTTTTGTTATATTGAGCTGGTTGAATGGAATAGGGCAGTCCAATATGCTGTAAAATAAATAAGGCCATGCCTCATCTTAAATGGCACCGACCGCCACTGTGCTGTAAATATTGTAGTCAGGTTTATATTCCAGTGTGTTCATAGAGTCTATGTTGACTAGAGATGTTAGCAGGAATATGGTGACAATGATGTAGACTGTGTGTGTTTGTGTGTGATCAGGGGTCCTGTTAGGGTCCTGTTGGTTCCTGAATCTGTTGAAAAACCTTTCGGTTCAACAGAACGTCTATGACGGGAATAAACATGACAATTTATTTTCCTCTAGAAACCACCTATTATATAGGGTTGGAGCTAACGCCCCAGTGCTCACCACTCTAAATAAGCTAGATGTGGCAAGAGTGAGCAAGGCGGTATTGAATGGTGTCAGCTGTCTGCATCACCACTTGTGCTTCTCACTTTTGTGTGTGTTGTGCACATACATTGTAAACTTTGATTCATAGGCAGTGTTGTAGCAACTCTAATGATGGGTATAGAGAAAATGTATCATGTAGTAGCCCTTAAACCTATCGATGTTACATTGAGACCCTTGAATGGAATATGCAAGCACACGACAGTCACACACACATATGCTGTAACACATAACATAAGGCACATGCCTCATCTTCCCACAAAATGGCACTTCATTAGTCCCCACCCTACAGGAGAACAGTGAGTCTGAGTGAAGGTCCAGTGTGTGGACAAAAAGAGGTCAGTGCAAGAGATGGATCATATGCAGGAAAGATGGTATAATGACAGATTGACAGGATAATGTTTAGCAGTCTTGAGGTGGACAAAAGAGGAGGGATAAAGAGAGTGAGGGAGTTCAGGGTCCAGGATGCCAAAAAATGAGATGGGATAGCTAGAAGACACCGTTAAGTAAGGGGAGATGAAGAGAGAAAATGACCTTGCTGAAGCATGGGCAGCCAGAGGAGTGTGTGTGGCACGTGTGTGTGTGCAGGGTTGGGTAGGTTCCTTTTTAAATGTAATCCACTACAGTTACTAGTTACCTAGAGTGGGAGGTAGCCTAACGGTTAGAGTGTTTGGCCGGTAACTGAAAGATCACTGGTTCGAAGAGCCGACAAGATGAGAAATCGGTTGCTGGCCATTGAACTTAACTCTAATTTGCTCAAGGGAAGCCGTACTACTTTAAAAGTAATCCAAGAAGTAATCATCTAGTTTGTCAAAAGTATCTTTAATCTGTTAGTGTTTTGTAATGTAATCAGTTACTCCCCAACCATAAGTGTGTGTGTGTGTTTGTGTGTGTCTGTGTACCTTGCTGAAGCGAGGGGAGCAGGAGGAGAATTGTCTGATCTCAACAGGCTCATCATCATCGTTAGTGTCATCCTCATCGTACGCATTGATGTGGTGATAACGATCTGAACGGGCTGAGGGAGGACAGGAGAAGAGAGAGGAAACAGAGACAGAGAGAGAGAGATGGCGAGAAAGAGAGAGAAAGAGAGAGAGAGAGAGAGTCTTAGTTTTCATAAATAATTTAACGTCCCTAGCCTTGGCGTTCTCTCTCCTCTGCTTATACTTTTCAAAGTCTCTGCAACGCTTTGGGAGAACCACTCTCTGGCTTGGCTGAGTTTTACCATGAGATAACCCGTATCAAAGATCAAAGCCTCATTTGCTTTACACATGGAGCCCAATTCTGATCTTTTTCCAATTCTATGTATTTTGATCAATCAGATAAGTTTTTGGCCAATTGGGCAAAGTATCAGAATTGGGCTGCATGTGTAAATGCAGCCAGTGTGCTGTATTGGCATTAAATACATAGGTAACGGCACTCACTGTCGAAGTAGCTGGTGTCCTCTTCCGACTCCAGGTGAGGTATGAACTCTGCCTTCTGTCTCAGTAGACTGTTCCAGTCCAGGTCAGAGAAGAACAGTGCTGCTTCACCTCAAACGCTCCCCTGGGGGCACGGAGGAATAATACCAACAACAAGATCAGCTCTAAGAATGTAGGCCTCGGAAAAGCATATGGCTCTGGGCCATGGTAGTTGGAGTAATACATAAACAAAGGTTAAAATGTGAATAATTATGGCATGATTCATTACACACAGTAAGCAGGAATATTTTCTGACTCATATCAGAGACCTAGGGAGAGTAGCCTGCTGTGTGCCAGACTGTTGTTATTATAATAAAATAAAAAAAATGTACCCCCCTTTTCGATCTTGTCTCATCGCTGCAACTCCCCAATGGACTCGGGAGAGGTGAAGGTGGAGTCATGTGTCCTCCGAAACATGACCTGCCTAACCGCGCTCCTTAACACCCGCCAGCTTAACCCGGAAGCCAGCCGCACCAATCAACTGGCGACCAGGGTCAGCCTGCAGGCACCCGGCCTGCCACAAGGAGGTGCTACAGCACGATGAGCCAAGTAAAGCACCCCCAGCCAAATCCTCCCCTAACCTGGACGACGCTGGGCCAATTGTGTGCAGTCCTATCGGACTACCGGCTACGGCCAGCAGTGGCACAGCCTGGGAATGAACCAGGGTCTGTAGTAAAATCTGTGTTCAACAATGCATTGCCTTGACAAACAAAGTTGTGTTTGGTAAGATTATGACAGTAGACTACAGCAGAAACAGGAGGAACATTCTTAAATTCTAGCACATTGGTTCAGAAACTAGGTGTCGGGAGGGACCAAGTTGAAATTAGGTCCCCTGAGAAAATCTTCAAATGGGTACATAATACGAGCTAAACTTTTAGTGTCAACTAAGGGCCTTTTGTCATGTGCAGAACAAGTTTGAGAAGCCCTTTTGTAGTACCTGTACCCAGCCTCATCAGTGGATTGGTCTGTAGGCAGGGTTGATATCAGTCCCTGGGCATCAGCGGGCAGGACCTCATCTCCATCAGGCCACACTATGTCATCTGAGAGAGACAACAGAGCCAGGTACAGAGAGAATGAACAGCAAGGATTTGGAACCGGACCAACATTGAGTCAGGTACAAGTTAGTACAGACAGAGGCCTTGGAGTCAACAGTCACCTACAGCAGTGGTTTTAAACCTCTCCTCGGGGACCCCAGCCGTTCATTTGATCAATTCCAGAGCTAGCACACCTGATTCAACTTGTGAATTGTCTGGGGGTCCCCGAGGAGAGCTTTGAAAACCCCTGACATACAGAACAGAACAAGAGGCACTGGGGGGATTCAAAAAGATAACAGGTGCAGACATAAGGGAAAGGCCAGCCCTCATGTCTTAAGCACCTGTAATGACCTGTTCAAAGACCTTTGACTGATTGATTGATGGCAGACTCACCTGTGATGACCTGTCCAAAGAGCTCCTCAGGCGTGTCTCCAAAGAAGGGCACACAGCCCACTAAGAACTCATAGAGGATGATGCCCATGGCCCACCAGTCCACCGGCTTCCCGTAGCCCTGTCTCAGGATCACCTCCGGGGCTATGTACTCTGGGGTGCCACACACCTGGGACGGGGGAGAGATCCACCAATCAGAAGTCTCGATCACGCTCCTTGCCTCTATTTTCCTCTCAACTACATGTACCAGATGCAATGGAGTAGTCCCAAAGTGCAACACCTGCCCATTTGGCACTCCAGACAGGCTCAATAAAAATGAAAGACAACAACAAATACTATTTGGACCCAGGTCTGGTCTGCTTAGCTATCTGCAAGCCCAAGAGCTTGAACATTCTTCCATCTGTCTCTGACAGAGTACTGTACAGTAATCACTAATCAAGGACCCAGATTGTATAATGCTGATAATCATAATTCTAATTCTAATTTACTGTTGCTGTACACTGTTGAGGCAGCAGGGGCCTAGTTCATCACAGCTGAGTGAATAACCAATGCCCTCTAATCAAGAGTCTGCACAGACCACAACGTGAAAGGATCTTCAACTATTTCATGTGCAGATGATATGTCTTCATTAGAAACCATTAAAAAGCATGAGCTGGTGTACACCCAAACAAGTTGGTAGAGCCACTGACTAACGGAGAGCAACTGTAGGCTGAAAAATGTAATAAAGAGATTTGCACACTCTACATACAAGCTCCCAGTAATTTATTGGGTAAACCACCAATGTTTCAGCATCACTGGGCCTTCTTCATGGTCATGTCATGAATGCTTGAACCAGGTTATGTAAACAAACACTGCAATTAGTGCAACCAATGACAAAAGTGAGGGTGTGTCATAATTACTAGGGTGATACATTTTTTACTGTTAAAAGACAATAGTTTACAGCATGTTGAATATATTAGCCTATTGTTATCATATTGCAACATAATTAGATATTGTGCATAGTAATTGCATCAACATACATTATTATTTTATTTAATACACATATTTAATTGTTTCCATTTAATTTAATCTTTGTTACATGTCATCTTTTGGTTCAACAGTAATGCACAATAAGCATAATCAACAACGGCAACATCTTGGGTGCACGCTGATACGCTGTAGAGCACAGGAGGTTGGTGGCACCTTAATTGTGGAGGACAGGCTCATGGTAATGATTGGAACAGAATAGGTGGAATGGTATCAAATACGTCAAGTGTCCATGCAATGTCCATGCTAAAGCAGGTTATATCCATCTAGAGTCCTCTTTCTACCTCTATGTGAAACAACACAGCATTCAGTCTGGCTTAACCAGGCTAGATGCCCTACCGCTGGAGAAGACACTGTATTGCTGCTGGCCTAACAGCATCATTTATTAATATGGGGAGTTAAATTCCAAACCTGCGTAAACAATAAACTGTAATTGCAAAATAAAAAGGAACCAGAATTTTATTTATTTCGAGAATTTATGATGATTCAGTCTGTATGGTAAACATTATTAGTGAGTATGAATACTGTGTGTATTCCTCTTGCTTGGCAAATTATGTGTTTTTGCAAGGTTATTTTGATTCTCAATCCGTTGACGCATGCTGAATTCAACTCACTCACGCAACTGTCATGACTGTAGGCTATCTACAGAGTTTCTAACATACTGTATGTGATTGGCTCTTCATTGAGAAGTTGGCTGTATACTACCTCTCACAATATGATTAATTGTTTGTTTGATTAGCTGAGTGACTGACTGACCGACTGACTAACTGACAGATTGATTGACTGACCAATCAATCGATCTACCTGTTTGTCCAGGAACTCGCGTGCGTCCTTCTCGATGTGTCCCTCATACAGGTTGGTGGTGAGGCTCATCAGACCCATCTTAGACAGGCCAAAGTCGGTCAGCTTGATGTGGCCCATAGAGGTGATCAGAAGACTGGTGGAAACAGGAACAACACATGGGCTGTTAGATATCAACTGCACAGCAAACCCCAGGAACAGCCATTATTCCATTCCAGCCATTACAATGAGCCCCTCCTCCTATATCTCCTCCTACCAGCCTCCACTGGTATGTATGACCAATAGGAGCCTGTAGGAGCTATAGAACCTGTATTCCTAGAACCTTTCACAGTACACACATTTTGGCTTAATATTGTTAGAGGATGTCCCAAATGTTCCTAAGAAATTACATTTATGGTGAATATTGTATAGTGTGAAAGCAATTTAAAACCTCCAATCCACCAGGGGATTGTCAGGGTGGCAGTGCAGCCCACTCACTTGTCAGGCTTGAGGTCTCGGTGCACGATGCCATAGTTGTGTAGGTACTCCAGTGCCAGCACGGTCTCTGCAAAGTACATTTTTGGTGAGTTCCACGGGCAGCGCCCCCAATGTTCTTCAGCAGAGTGGCACAGTCTCCCCTATAGGAACACAACATGGTTGGTTAGACACGGTCTCCCTCTATAGGAACACAACATGGTTGGTTAGACACGGTCTCCCTCTATAGGAACACAACATGGTTGGTTAGACACGGTCTCCCCTATAGGAACACAACATGGTTGGTTAGACACGGTCTCCCTCTATAGGAACACAACATGGTTGGTTAGACACGGCCTCCCCCTATAGGAACACAAAATAGTTGGTTAGACACGGTCTCCCTCTATAGGAACACAACATGGTTGGTTAGACACGGTCTCCCCCTATAGGAACACAACATGGTTGGTTAGACACGGTCTCCCTCTATAGGAACACAACATGGTTGGTTAGACACGGTCTCCCTCTATAGGAACACAACATGGTTGGTTAGACACGGTCTCCCTCTATAGGAACACAACATGGTTGGTTAGACACGGTCTCCCTCTATAGGAACACAACATGGTTGGTTAGACACGGTCTCCCCCTATAGGAACACAACATGGTTGGTTAGACACGGTCTCCCCTATAGGAACACAACATGGTTGGTTAGACAACGGTCTCCCCTATAGGAACACAACATGGTTGGTTAGACACGGTCTCCCCTATAGGAACACAACATGGTTGGTTAGACACGGTCTCCCCCTATAGGAACACAACATGGTTGGTTAGACACAGTCTCCCCTATAGGAACACAACATGGTTGGTTAGACACGGTCTCCCCTATAGGAACACAACATGGTTGGTTAGACACAGTCTCCCCTATAGGAACACAACATGGTTGGTTAGACACGGTCTCCCCTATAGGAACACAACATGGTTGGTTAGACACACTCTCCCCCTATAGGAACACAACATGGTTGGTTAGACACAGTCTCCCCTATAGGAACACAACATGGATGGTTAGACACAGTCTCCCCCTATAGGAACACAACATGGTTGGTTAGACACAGTCTCCCCCTATAGGAACACAACATGGTTGGTTAGACACGGTCTCCCCCTATAGGAACACAACATGGTTGGTTAGACACGGTCTCCCCCTATAGGAACACAACATGGTTGGTTAGACACAGTCTCCCCTATAGGAACACAACATGGTTGGTTAGACACAGTCTCCCCTATAGGAACACAACATGGTTGGTTAGACACGGTCTCCCCTATAGGAACACAACATGGTTGGTTAGACATGGTCTCCCCTATAGGAACACAACATGGTTGGTTAGACACAGTCTCCCCTATAGGAACACAACATGGTTGGTTAGACACAGTCTCCCCTATAGGAACACAACATGGTTGGTTAGACACGGTCTCCCCTATAGGAACACAACATGGTTGGTTAGACATGGTCTCCCCTATAGGAACACAACATGGTTGGTTAGACACGGTCTCCCCCTATAGGAACACAACATGGTTGGTTAGACACGGTCTCCCCCTATAGGAACACAACATGGTTGGTTAGACACAGTCTCCCCTATAGGAACACAACATGGTTGGTTAGACATGGTCTCCCCTATAGGAACACAACATGGTTGGTTAGACACAGTCTCCCCTATAGGAACACAACATGGTTGGTTAGACACAGTCTCCCCCTATAGGAACACAACATGGTTGGTTAGACACGGTCTCCCCTATAGGAACACAACATGGTTGGTTAGAACACACATGGTTGGTCTCCCCTATAGGAACACAACATGGTTGGTTAGACACAGTCTCCCCTATAGGAACACAACATGGTTGGTTAGACACAGTCTCCCCTATAGGAACACAACATGGTTGGTTAGACACAGTCTCCCCTATAGGAACACAACATGGTTGGTTAGACACAGTCTCCCCTATAGGAACACAACATGGTTGGTTAGACACGGTCTCCCCTATAGGAACACAACATGGTTGGTTAGACACAGTCTCCCCTATAGGAACACAACATGGTTGGTTAGACACAGTCTCCCCCTATAGGAACACAACATGGTTGGTTAGACACGGTCTCCCCCTATAGGAACACAACATGGTTGGTTAGACATGGATTATGCCTCGGTTCTCTACCCTGCTCCTAAAGAATGGACAGAGCTTATACTACAACAACGCTGTTCAATTTACGACAGGCAATGTGCAAGTGCGCACTTCTGTACCCTTTGGGAAGAGAATGGGGCACAGCATGAGAGTCAGTCTGAAGGGGTTAAAGGATTTCACAGTGTCGGTCGGCCCCGTTTGTGGTCGTTTGTCTTGGGTTGTTTCTCCCCTCCTCCTTGGCCTGATAAACCTATGTTTGGCAGAGTCCCATCTGACTCACACACTACTCTTCATGCCTGGCTGTGTCTGTAGGCTGACTCTGAACACTAACAATCAGGAGAAAAGCAATCTTCTTTCTGCTATATAGTTGGGTTGAGTATGTTGAGTTGCCCTCGAGCACCTAACATTAAGGAAGATGGTTTGGCTAGGGCTGCTGTGGGAAGTGAATTGACTATGGTAAAATAACAACTTGACAGTTATTTGAATCTCTGGCCCTCGGTCAATCCCCTATATAGATAGGATAGATGTTTTTAAGTTTCCAAAAGTGATGTTCGTTAGACACAGTCCCAACCAGAAGCCATGGATTACAGGCAACATTTGAACTGAGCTAAAGGGTAGAGCTGCCACATTTAAGGTGCTGGACTCTACCCCGGAAGCTTATGAGAAATCCTGCTATGCCCTCCGACAAACCATCAAACAGACAAAGCGCCAATATAGGGCTAAGATTGAATCGTACTTTACCGGCTCCGACGCTCGTCTTATGTGGCAGGGCTTGCAAACTATTACAGACTACAAAGGGAAGCACAGCCGAGAGCTGCCCAGTGACACAAGCCTACCGGACGAGCTAAACTACTTTTATGCTCGCTTCGAGGCAAGCAACACTGAGGCATGCATGAGAGCATCAGCTGTTCCAGACGACATTGTGATCATGCTCTTTGTAGCCGACGTGAGTAAGACCTTTAAACAGGTCAACATTCACAAGGCCGCGGGTCCAGATGGATTACCAGGACGTGTTCTCCTGGCATGTGCTGACCAACTGGCAGGTAGGTGTCTTCAATGACATTTTCAACATGTCCCTGATTGAGTCTGTAATACCAACATGTTTCAAGCAGACAACCATAGTCTCTGTGCCCAAGAACACTAAGGCAACCTGCCTAAATGACTACAGACCTGTAGCACTCACGTCTGTAACCATGAAGTGCTTTGAAAGGCTGGTAATGGCTCACATTAACACCATTATCCCAGAAATCCTAGACCCACTCCAATTTGCATACCGCCAAAAAACAGATCCACAGATGATGCAGTCTCTATTGCACTCCACACTGCCCTTTCCCACCTGGACAAAAGGAACACCTATGTGAGAATGCTATTAATTTATTACAGCGCAGCGTTCAACATCATAGTGCCCTCAAAGCTCATAACTAAGCTAAGGATCCTGGAACTAAACACCTCCCTCTGCAACTGGATCCTGGAATTCCTGACGGGCCGCCCGCAGGTGGGGAGGGTAGGTAGCAACACATCCACCACACTGATCCTCAACACTGGAGCCCTCAGGGCTGCGTGCTCAGTCGCCTCCTGTGCTCCCTGTTCACCCACGACTGCGTGGCAAGGCACTCCAACACCATCATTAAGTTTGCAGACGACACAACAGTGCCTGATCACCGACAACAACTAGACATCCTATAAGGAGGAGGTCAGAGACCTGGCCGGATGATGCCACAAAAACAACCTATCCTCAACATAATCAAGACAAAGGAGATGATTGTGGACTCATTCTCATCGACAGGGCTGCAGTGGAGCAGGTTGAGAGCTTCAAGTTCCTTGGTGTCCACATCACCAACAAACTAGAATTGTCCAAACACACCAATACAGTCGTGAAGAGGGCACAACAAAGCCTATTCCCCCTCAGGAAATTAAAAGATTTGTCATGGGTCCTCAGATCCTCAAAAGGTTCTACAGCTGCAACATCAAGAGCATCCTGGCTGGTTGCATCGCTGCCTGGTACGAAAACTGCTCAGCCTCTGACCGAAAGGCAGAGGGTAGTGCGTACGGCCCATTACATCACTGGGGCTAAGCTGTCTGCCATCCAGGACCTCTACACCAGGCGGTGTCAGAGGAAGGCCCTAAAAATTGTCAAAGACCCCAGCCACCCCAGTCATAGAATGTTCTCTCTACTACCGCACGGCAAGCGGTACCGGAGCGCCAAGTCTAGGACCAAAAGGCTCCTCAACAGCTTTTACCCCCAAGCCATAAGACTCCTGAACAGGTAATCAAATGGCTACCCAGACTATTTACATTGTCCCGCCCCCACCCCAACCCCTCTTTTACGCTGCTGCTAGTCTCTGTTATTCATAGATGTGTAGTGACTTTAACTATACATTCATGTACACACTACCTCAATTAGCCTGACTAACCGGTTCCTGCGCATATTGGCTACCCGGACTATCTGCATTGTGTCCCGCCACCCGCCAACCCTTCTTTTACGCTACTGCTACTCTCTGTTTATCATATATTGATAGTCACTTTAACCATACCTACATGTACATACTACCTCAATCAGCCCGACTAACCGGTGCCTGTATATAACCTCGTTACTGTTATAGCCTCACTATTGTTATAGCCTCGTTACTGTTATAGCCTCACTATTGTTACAGCCTCGTTACTGTTATAGCCTCACTACTGTTATAGCCTCGTTACTGTATATAGCCTCGTTACTGTTATAGCCTCGTTACTGTTATAGCCTCACTACTGTTATAGCCTCGTTACTGTATATAGCCTCACTATTGTTATAGCCTCGTTACTGTTATAGCCTCACTATTGTTATAGCCTCGTTACTGTTATAGCCTCACTACTGTTATAGCCTCGTTACTGTATATAGCCTTGTTACTGTTATAGCCTCTCTATAGTCTCTACTGTTATAGCCTCACTACTGTATATAGCCTCACTACTGTTATAGCCTGTTACTGTTATAGCCTGACTACTGTATATAGCCTCGTTATTGTTATAGCCTACTGTTGCTGTTATAGCCTGACTACTGTTATAGCCTGACTACTGTATTTGCCTTGCTACTGTTATAGCCTCGTTACTGTTGTAG
>NC_068430.1:74240898-74255898 GCF_023373465.1 Oncorhynchus keta
GCTACTGTTATTTTCAAACGTCTTTTTACTGTCGTTTTTATTTCTTTACTTTTCTATTGTTCACCTAATTACATTTTCTACTTAAAAATTGCACTGTTGGTTAGGGCCTGTAAGTAAGCATTTCACTGTAAGGTGTTCACTGTACCTGTTGTATTCGGCGCATGTGACAAATAAACGTTGATTTGATTTGTCTGGTGGCACTTTAAATGAGGAGGACGGGCTCATAGTAATGTTTGGAATGGAATGGTATCACACACATCAAACATGTGGTTTTCCATGTGTTTGATACCATTCCATTTACATCACTCCATCCATTATTATGAGCCACCCTCCCCGCTGGTTTCCACCATAGTGCTTTCACCTAGCCAGTCCTATCAGATACCATGAAGGGCAAATGAACAAGGGCAGAAGGGAGAGTACTACTTTCCAGAATGAGAATGAAATCCAACCAGGTTTCCTGAGAAACTCTCTCACCTCAAAGGAAGTGAACAAGATCAGAACGGAGAGAACTTTGAAAGAGCAAGGTGTAAGATATGTGAAGTTTCTTGGGACACCCTATGAAGCCTTTATTGTAATTCCATTAAAGTAGTACAGTTTCCTCAGAAACCCACTAACCTTCAACGTACTCCATGACCATGCAGAGGTGCCTGCGAGTCTCGAAGGAGCAGAACATGGAGACCACGAAGGGGTTCTCAGCGAAGGTCAGGATGTCTCTCTCTACGAAGGCCTGCTGGATCTGGTTCCTCAGGATCAGGTTCTGCTTGTTGATCTTCTTCATGGCAAAACGCTGACGGGTCTCCCTGTGACGTACCAGGTACACCGCACTGACGGGGTAGGGACAGAGGAGGGAAGAAGGAGGAACGGGAGAGAAGGGAGTGGACAAGGAGGGAGGAGGGGAGAGAGGGGGAGGAGGGAGATGGGTAAAGGGTAGAGGTGCAAGAAGCCAAGGGTATGGTTGTGGTAAAATTAGATGGTCAGAGAAATCTACCTGGAGCCTCATGTCTTTGAATGAATGTGAGGACTTTGTGATGTACATGAAATGTATAGTCATTCATATTGCTTTGACCAGACTCTACTCACCCATATGCTCCGTTGCTGATCAGCTTGATGGTTTGAAAGTCTTCTTCACTTGGCGGCTTCATGGCTTTCATCTTCCCCTACATAAACAAGCAGGCAAGCTCAGTCAAGTCCAACTTAAGCTAGATACTATTTGAAGAGAGATCTGGTGTGTCTGTGAGTGTATTTCTCATTAGATATGGAGGGTCCTCACCTCTGATCTGGTGTCTGTGAGTGTATTTATCATTAGAGATGGAGGGTCCTCACCTCTGAGCTGGTGTGTCTGTGAGTGTATTTCTCATTAGAGATGGAGGGTCCTCACCTCTGATCTGGTGTGTCTGTGAGTGTATTTCTCATTAGAGATGGAGGGTCCTCACCTCTGATCTGGTGTGTCTGTGAGTGTATTTCTCATTAGAGATGGAGGGTCCTCACCTCTGATCTGGTGTGTCTGTGAGTGTATTTCTCATTAGAGATGGAGGGTCCTCACCTCTGATCTGGTGTGTCTGTGAGTGTATTTCTCATTAGAGATGGAGGGTCCTCACCTCTGAGCTGGTGTGTCTGTGAGTGTATTTCTCATTAGAGATGGAGGGTCCTCACCTCTGAGCTGGTGTGTCTGTGAGTGTATTTCTCATTAGAGATGGAGGGTCCTCACCTCTGATCTGGTGTGTCTGTGAGTGTATTTCTCATTAGAGATGGAGGGTCCTCACCTCTGATCTGGTTGTCTGTGAGTGTATTTATCATTAGAGATGGAGGGTCCTCACCTCTGATCTGGTGTGTCTGTGAGTGTATTTCTCATTAGAGATGGAGGGTCCTCACCTCTGAGCTGGTGTGTCTGTGAGTGTATTTCTCATTAGAGATGGAGGGTCCTCACCTCTGGTCTGGTGTGTCTGTGAGTGTATGTCTCATTAGATATGGAGGGTCCTCACCTCTGATCTGGTGTGTCTGTGAGTGTATTTCTCATTAGAGATGGAGGGTCCTCACCTCTGATCTGGTGTGTCTGTGAGTGTATTTCTCATTAGAGATGGAGGGTCCTCACCTCTGATCTGGTTGTCTGTGAGTGTATTTCTCATTAGAGATGGAGGGTCTGATCTGTTGTCTGTGAGTGTATTTATCATTAGAGATGGAGGGTCCTCACCTCTGATCTGGTGTGTCTGTGAGTGTATTTCTCATTAGAGATGGAGGGTCCTCACCTCTGATCTGGTTGTCTGTGAGTGTATTTCTCATTAGAGATGGAGGGTCCTCACCTCTGGTCTGGTGTGTCTGTGAGTGTATTTCTCATTAGAGATGGAGGGTCCTCACCTCTGATCTGGTGTGTCTGTGAGTGTATTTATCATTAGATATGGAGGGTCCTCACCTCTGATCTGGTGTGTCTGTGAGTGTATTTATCATTAGATATGGAGGGTCCTCACCTCTGAGCTGGTGTGTCTGTGAGTGTATTTCTCATTAGATATGGAGGGTCCTCACCTCTGAGCTGGTGTGTCTGTGAGTGTATTTATCATTAGAGATGGAGGGTCCTCACCTCTGGTCTGGTGTGTCTGTGAGTGTACGTATCATTAGATAAGGAGGGTCCTCACCTCTGATCTGGTTGTCTGTGAGTGTATTTCTCATTAGATAAGGAGGGTCCTCACCTCTGATCTGGTGTGTCTGTGAGTGTATTTCTCATTAGATATGGAGGGTCCTCACCTCTGATCTGGTTGTCTGTGAGTGTACGTATCATTAGATAAGGAGGGTCCTCACCTCTGATCTGGTTGTCTGTGAGTGTACATCATTAGATAAGGAGGGTCCTCACCTCTGATCTGGTGTGTCTGTGAGTGTATTTCTCATTAGATATGGAGGGTCCTCACCTCTGCAGAATCGTCTGGCTCTGGGGTGTGGAGACCTTCACTGTCATAGTAGTTGTCCATGTTCACAATGTCTGGACAAAAACACATGATTTAACACTCAATACAGTATCTGGTGTGTACTGTTGCAGATCAATAGCATTGTGTATGCATACAGTGCCTTCAGAAAGTGACTTATTCCACATTTCGTTGTGTTACAGCCTGAGCAATGCAATGGCAATACACTTTAAAGAGGGTTGTTTAGGTTTTTCTCTACAATAACAAAATCGCTTTGACATGTGAGTCACTCTGGATAAGGGGGAGAGTGCTGAACAAATAAATGCAAATATGTTAAAGGCCCAGTGCAGTCAAATACGGGATTTCCATGTTTTATATATACAGTGCCTTTGGAAAGTATTCAGACCCTTTGACTTTTTCCACATTTTGTTACATTACAGCCTTATTCTAAAATGGATTAAATAAATGTTTTCCCTCATCAATATACACACAATACCCCATAATGACAAAGCGAAAACAGTTTTTTAGACATTTTTGCAAATGTAATAAAAACAAAAAACAGAAATACCTTCTTTACATAAGTATTCAGACCCTTTGCTATGAGACTCAACATTGAGCTCAGGTGTTTTTATTCATCATCCTTGAGATATTTTTACACCTTGATTGGAGTCCACCTGTGGTAAATTCAATTGATTGGACATGATTTGGAAAAGCACACACCTGTCTATATAAGGTCTCACAGCCAGTCAGAGCAAAAAACAAGCCATGAAGAAATTGTTTGTAGAGCTCCGAGACAGGATTGTGTTAAGGCACAGATCTGGGAAAGGGTACCGAAAAATGTCTGCAGCATTGAGTGTCCCCAAAAACCCAGTGGCCTCCATCATTCTTAAATGGAAAAAGTTTGGAACCACCAAGACACTTCCTGAAACTGTCCGCCTGACCAAACTGAGCAATCAGGGGAGAAGGGCCTTGGTCAGAGAGGTGACCAAGAACCCAATGGTCACTCTGAAAGAGCTCCAGAATTCCTCTGTGGAGATGAGAGAACCTTCCAGAAGGACAACCATCTCTGCAGCACTCCACCAATCAGGCCTTTATTGTAGAGTGGCCAGATGGAAGCCACTACTCAGTAAATGGCACATGACAGCCCGCTTGGAATTTGCCAAAAAGCACCTAAAGGACTCAAACCATGAGAAACAAGATTCTCTGGTGTGATGAAACCAAGATTGAACTGTAGGGAAACCTGGCAGGGAAACCTGGCACCATCCCTACAGTGAAGCATGGTGGTGGCAGCATCATGCTGTGGGGATGTTTTTTAGTGGCAGGGACTGAGAGACTAGTCAGGATCGAGGCAAAGATGAACATAGCAAAGTACAGAGAGATCCTTGATGAAAACCTGCTCCAGAGTGCTCAGGACCTCAGACTGGGGCGAAGGTCTCTGAATGTCCTTGATGAGTGGCCCAGACAGAAAATCTCTGGAGAGACCTGAAAATAGCTGTGCAGCAATGCTCCCCATCCAACCTGACAGAGCTTGAGAGTATCTGCAGAGAAGAATGGGATAAACTCCCCAAATAGAGGTTTGCCAAGCTTGTAGCGTTATACCTAAGAAGACTCAAGGCTGTAATCACTGCCAAAGGTGCTTCAACAAAGCACCAAGTAAAGGGTCTGAATACTTACAGTATGTACACTACCATTCAAAAGTTTGGGGTCACTTAGATATGTCCTTGTTTTTGAAAGAAAAATATTGTTTTTGTCCATTAAAATAACATCAAATTGATCAGAAATACAGTGTAGAAAATTTTAATTATGTAATTGACTGTTGTAGCTGGAAATTGCAGATTTTTAAATGGAATATCTACATAGATATTCAGTTTCTTGGCAATTTCTCGCATGGAATAGCCTTCATTTCTCAGAACAAGAATAGACTGACGAGTTTCAGAAGATAGACTTTGTTTCTGGTCATTTGGAGCAAATGCTGATGCTCCAGATACTCAACTAGTCTAAAGAAGGCCAGTTTTATTGCTTCCTTAATCAGCACAACAGTTTTCAGCTGTGCTAAAATAATTGCAAAAGGGTTTTCTAATGATCAATTAGCCTTTTAAAATGATAAACTTGGGTTAACTAACACAACGTGCCATTGAACATGGTTGCTGATAATGAGCCTCTGTACGCATATGTAGATATTCCATAAAAATTATGCCGTTTCCAGCTACAACAATCAATTTCATCATTAAAAATGTCTACACGTATTTCTGATCAATTTTATATTATTTTAATGGGCAAAAATGTGATTTTCTTTCAAAAACAGTAGTGTACATGTGATATTTCAGTTTTTATTGTTAAATACATTTGCAAAAAATTCTAAAAAAAATGTTTTTGCTTTTCCATTATGGGCTACTGTGTGTAGAATGATAAGGGGAAAAAACAATTTAATACATTTTAGAATAAGACTGTAACATAACAAAATGTGGAAAAAGTTAAGGGGTCTGAATACTTTCCAAAGCACTATATATATTTCCATAGTATGAAGTTGGAGAAAAAGTTAGTGTTAGAGCTGTTTGAAACGACCGCCTGAAATTTCGGACTGTTTTGGTAGGATGGAGCCGGTAAATGAGTTAATAGACCAATAACAGCTCATTTTCAGTTTTCCCCTCCCCACTCAGACCACTTCCAGACGGTGCTCTTTGCGAAGAAGAATGATTTTTTAACAATTTTAATTGAAAACAATCACAGTAAGGTACTTCACTGTTATCAGAAATTATTTGATATTGAGATAAAAACGGCTGCATTGCACCTTTAAGTAAGCATCTCATTAATTTGAATTAGATGTCACATAAAATTATGTGAAAATAATATATCTTCTTGTCACCTTGGTAACAACATTTCTAAAACGAAATGGTTGTGTTTGGGGAACCGAGAGAGGGAGGGAAGACGAGAGTGTGTGAGAGAGAGAAAGAGAGATGAAGCTGTGAATATTTGTGTGGGTGAAAAACAGAAAGGTGCTAAACCAAGAGGTGGTTTGTAAAAAGTGTCACATTGTGACAACCCACTAAAACCCAAACTCATATTTCTTCAACCAGACTGAAGGTAGCTGACAAAGAGGAGCCAGTCGGATTCTGAATAGTCTTTCTAACCCATTTACATTGAGTAGTTCAATGAACAGCTTGTGATGGATTTGCCACTGTGAGAAGTGGAGCTGGAATGAATTGAAGGAGTCAGAGAAGGAGTTTGGGGGCTGGTGTAGATTAATGACAGTGAGTGCAGTGCTGCGACCGGCTTCATAATCAGTAAAGGGAGTTCTCTCTGCGTCTCAATAATGTCTACATGTAGCCTGGTCCCAGGTCTGTTTGTGCTGTCTTGCCAAGGTTCAGTGTGACAATGACAAGAGCTGGGACCAGGCTAGCTGACAGGTGGATCCCTGCCCACATGCTACAATGCCAAGATGCTGTTGTTTTTCTGATGCCAAAATGTATGTTTTTTTCCAAGGTTATTTCTGCTAGCTTTATAGTTAATTACCTATAATAAACACCCGAGGGGAGTGTGGCTGTCAAAATGTGGGAAGAGAAATCTCAACCATCAATCTTTCATTTTCTCAAGTTTGGCTTCTACAGGTACACGATGCCCTAAATCTGTCTCTTTCTGTTTCCGTCTACTGTCTCTCCCCCCCATCCCAACCTCCACACGGTCGCAGGTCAGTCCCAGCTGTCTGCATGTCTCTTTTTATTCCTCTCTTCCCTCTCTTCTTCATTAAATCTCCCCTCTACTCCTCTCTCCTACATATCTCTCACCCTCCAGAGGGTGCTTGGTCTGTCCCAGCCATCTGAATCTGTCTATTTCTGTTCCTCTCTTCTCTCTCCTCCTCCCTCTTATCCTTCTCTCTCACCCTCCAGAGGGTCCCTGGTCTGTCCCAGCCTTCAATCTGTCTCTTTCCATTCATCTCTTCCCTCTCTTCCTCTCTCTCTCCTCCTCCCTCTCATCCTTCTCTCTCACCCTCCAGAGGGTCCCTGGTCTGTCCCAATCCTCAATTTCTCTTTCCGTTCCTCTCTTCCCTCTCATCCTCCCCCACCCTTACTCACCCTCTAGTCTAGGGGTATTACACTCTTACCCAACGAGGTCCGGACCCTGCTGGTTTTCCATTCTCTCTGATAATTAATTCCACCCACCTGGTGTCCCAGGTCTAAATCAATCCCTGATTGGAGGAGAAGAAAGGAATAAAACCAAGTGGTTCCAGAGTTGAGGGCTCTAGAGTGTCCTGACGTAACAAGGAGTATCCATCTTCATTAAATGTGTGTGTGTGTCTCACCCTCCAGAGGGTCCCGGGTCAGACCCAGCTGGCTGATGATGTAGCGAGGGATGTCCGTCTTCATCAGGTGTCCCTCCTTGGCGTGGTCCTCCGCTGCCTCCAGCAGGTGATAGAACTCCTCTGGGTTGAACTCCTACAGAGAGGGGGGAGACAAGGAACCATATACACAGTTACACAAAAGCTGCCAGTCTGCCACATAAACTTGATGTAGTATTGACTTTTCTGGATTGAACTCCTGTACATGAAGGGGAGGGGGGACAATGTATATATTTCTTTTTACCTTTATTTAACTAGGCAAGTCAGTTAAGAACAAATTCTTATTTTCAATGATGGCCTAGGAACAGTGGGTTAACTGCCTTGTTCAGGGTCAGAATGACAGATTTTTACCGTGTCAGCTCAGGGATTCGATCCAGCAACCTTTCGGTATGGTATTGTGTGTGCTGTTTTGAGTTTAACTGGGAAATCCTACAGGCTGAAATAATGAGCTAATAAACTGCTGGTTACTAACATGGTCATAACTTTGAATTGCTGCTCCAATAAGCCCTACAGCTGATTAACATAGCCTTTTATTCTGTCCTCTGGGCATCTCTTTCATTCACCCTTTGTGGAGGGATATAACACTGTTATTAGAAACCAGAGCACCTGGAGGGGAAGGTCATTTCCTGGTTTCAGTGTTCCGATGATCAACTGTTCCCTGGCCTTGCCAACTAAGATACAGATGAGAGGAGTGAACCCATAGAAATAGAAGGAATATAATAGATTATATTTCTTTGAGTAAATTTACAAAGTTCCCTGGATTGCCAACTATGATGAGTGGAGTGATCATAAATTAGAGACACAATATAAGACTAATTAATATAAGTCTTGTACTGGATTCTGTGGGAGTGAAGCTCTCTGCACAGAGTTCTGCTCTGCTCTATGTATCTCTATGTGGGATAATGTTCTTCCACCATGGCTCTGACATTTCACCAAATCAGAGGAGACTGTGACTAGAATGCCAAATGAACTGAACCCCCCTCTCTCCCCTCCAATTCACGTTCTCTCTCCTCTCTCCCTCCACCTTCCCTACCTCTTTCATTCTCCTCTCTCTCTCTCCATCTCTCTCCTCTGCATTTTCCTTTGTCTCTCCCTCCATCCTTCCCTCCATCTTTCCTTCTATCGCTTTCTCTCTCCCCCTCCATTTCACTTTCTCTCTCCCTCCATCCTTGTCTACCTCTTCCCTCTCACTCTCTCTCTCATATAACTGACACAAGCAGAAGCATCCAGCCTGACCCTATCGACCTCTTCCGCTGGTCGCCCTGGCAACGGGAAGATGAGACGCAACAGCAGAAGGATGTAGGACCAAGCGTTTGACAGGCAGGGGAAGCCATCAATCAGAGTGTGTAAATCCAGGGACAGTCCAGTGACTTATGTACATATAGCTTTGAATGTCAACTGGACAGTTGGAGGAGTTCATTTCAACTGTCATTGAATGAGGTGTTGGCCCATGGCAGCACTGTATGTGGGTGGACGTTTTACAGTTAGGAAAATATCCTTAGGCATTTAACTTAATGCTGTGTATGTAATGACTCATATAAAGACATCGTTGACCTATATCTATGAAAACAAGGGATGTGTTTTGGTTAAATACACCGCACAATCTGTCATAAAGGTAGCCTCTAGTATCGTTGATTTAGCTACAGGGAAAAATGAGAGAGGGAGACAGATTAAAGGGGATGAACAGTATGGAATGGTGTGTGTCCCAAATGGCATCCTATTCCCTACATGGTGCACCACCTTTGAGGGTGCCATTGGGTGCCATTTGGGACCATAGAGTTCTGGTCTAAAGTAGTACACTATAAAGGGAATAGGGTGCCATTTGGGACCAGAGTGAGTTCTGTTCTAAAGTAGTGCACTATATAGGGAATAGGGTGCCATTTGGGACCAGAGTTCTGGTCTAAAGCAGTGCACTATATAGGGAATAGGGCGCCATTTGGGACCAGAGTTCTGGTCTAAAGTAGTGCACTATATTGGGAATAGGGTGCCATTTGGAATAGTAGGCAAAACAGACATATTTTTCACGATTATAGCTATATTATCAAAATCAATAAACCAAAGCACGATTTGGGGTTCATTCATTAGTTTTTAGGTGATTAAGTAGAATCCTGTTGAAAAATGATGCGGAAAGTATCATTTACATTCCTAAAACATAAGTTGAAAATGTTACTGTTCCTGCTACCTGTTGTTGATTATGAATTTGTTTATAAATGTCCAAATTCATAATCAATATGCTGAAATAAGTTGTGATATTTTGAAGGCCAAAAATAAACATTACTCCCTACACATACATATGTCACACTTGTGTTCAGATTAGTTCTATTTAGCTAAATAAGTAGCTTATAAACTGCACACACACCAACATTTACCAAGCAGCCACTCTACACTTTGATTGGCTTGTTCTACTGTAATCAAAAGCTAGCGCAAATGAATCACATCACTATTGTCTATAAAGATCAATGGAACTGGGACAATAACCGGGGTGACGTGTACCGTTTGCGCTCTTCTAAAAGATAAAACCACAGCTAACTTGGGTAAACTACTTATACCTGTCGATAGATGAGACCCTGTAGTAGCCATTTCTCAACTCATCTCGTTGTGTCACGTTTACAGTAGATGGCCAATACGAAAAGGAAACAACACTTATTTGACTGGAACATTTCAACGAATCATCACCTCACAGGTAGACCTACAGGTAGACCTACAGGTAGACCTACAGGTAGACCTACAGGTAGACAGACCTACAGGTAGACCTACAGGTAGACCTACAGGTAGACCTACAGGTAGACCCACAGGTAGACCTACAGGTAGACCTACAGGTAGACCTACAGGTAGACCTACAGGTAGACCTACAGGTAGACCTACAGGTAGACCTACAGGTAGACCTACAGGTAGACCTACAGGTAGACCTACAGGTAGACCTACAGGTAGACCTACAGGTAGACCTACAGGTAGACAGACCTACAGGTAGACCTACAGGTAGACCTACAGGTAGACCTACAGGTAGACCTACAGGTAGACCTACAGGTAGACCTACAGGTAGACCTACAGGTAGACCTACAGGTAGACCTACAGGTAGACCTACAGGTAGACTTACAGGTAGACCTACAGGTAGACCTACAGGTAGACCTACAGGTAGACTTACAGGTACACCTACAGGTAGACTTACAGGTAGACCTACAGGTAGACTTACAGGTAGACCTACAGGTAGACCTACAAAGTGACAGGGGTTTCATTTCAGTGCTAGCTTGTCAAATATGTGGATTTGTTTTTTTTTTTAAAGCAAAATCAATTTAGTATAATCTTGATATTAACATCACCAATCTGTGGTAAAAAGATGTTGATGTGTTGACAATTCAAGCTTGTACAAGGTAGTTAACACACTTTCCAAATTAGGGGAATTAGCGCAATATGAAATCATTTTATATTACAAAATAATTCAACATGTCAATGAAGGGATGATAGTACAGCATATATTGCCCACTCACAAGCTATTGCAACAATTACACATATTTCTAACTCAATGATCTATTTAGAGAGTGAACTGCTCTGAAACCCATTTGAACCAGGTGCTCTAGAATAGAGTCTCCAGAGTGTCTGAGCCGCAGCCTGAACATTCAACGTCCCTGTAATAGACCTGTAATAGAGCTCACCAGACATTCCAGAAGCCGGGCGGGACGAGATATGATGATGAAGAGCTTTTTGACCAGCTCAGTGACGAAGGTCAACTCAGAGCTCTCAGAACGCTCATAGGCCTGAGAGAGAGAGAGAGAGAGAGAGGGCTTCAGCACCAGGGACAGCGATAAACAAATTCTCAGCAATTAATAGGTTCTGCACCAATAAAATTGAATGACAGTTACTTTTGGAAGACCAGAAGAGGACTAGGGGTGCGTGCGTGAGCATGTATATGTGTTGTGTATGTGAGCATGTATATGTGTTGTGTATGTGAGCATGTATATGTGTTGTGTATGTGAGCATGTATATGTGTTGTGTGTGTGTGAGCATGTATATATATGTGTTGTGTGTGTGTGAGCATGTATATGTGTTGTGTGTGTGAGCATGTATATGTGTTGTGTATGTGAGCATGTATATGTGTTGTGTGTGTGAGCATGTATATGTGTTGTGTGTGTGTGAGCATGTATATGTGTTGTGTGTGTGTGAGCATGTATATGTGTTGTGTATGTGAGCATGTATATGTGTTGTGTGTGTGTGAGCATGTATATGTGTTGTGTGTGTGTGAGCATGTATATGTGTTGTGTATGTGAGCATGTATATGTGTTGTGTGTGTGAGCATGTATATGTGTTGTGTATGTGAGCATGTATATGTGTTGTGTGTATGTGAGCATGTATATGTGTTGTGTATGTGAGCATGTATATGTGTTGTGTGTATGTGAGCATGTATATGTGTTGTGTATGTGAGCATGTATATGTGTTGTGTGTGTGAGCATGTATATGTGTTGTGTATGTGAGCATGTATATGTGTTGTGTATGTGAGCATGTATATGTGTTGTGTGTGTGAGCATGTATATGTGTTGTGTATGTGAGCATGTATATGTGTTGTGTATGTGAGCATGTATATGTGTTGTGTATGTGAGCATGTATATGTGTTGTGTGTGTGAGCATGTATATGTGTTGTGTATGTGAGCATGTATATGTGTTGTGTGTGTGTCAGTATGTACAGTGCCTTGCGAAAGTATTCGGCCCCCTTGAACTTTGCGACCTTTTGCCACATTTCAGGCTTCAAACATAAAGATATAAAACTGTATTTTTTTGTGAAGAATCAACAACAAGTGGGACACAATCATGAAGTGGAACGACATTTATTGGATATTTCAAAACTTTTTAACAAATCAAAAACTGAAAAAGTGGGCGTGCAAAATTATTCAGCCCCCTTAAGTTAATACTTTGTAGCTCCACCTTTTGCTGCGATTACAGATGTAAGTCGCTTGGGGTATGTCTCTATCAGTTTTGCACATCGAGAGACTGACATTTTTTCCCATTCCTCCTTGCAAAACAGCTCGAGCTCAGTGAGGTTGGATGGAGAGCATTTGTGAACAGCAGTTTTCAGTTCTTTCCACAGATTCTCGATTGGATTCAGGTCTGGACTTTGACTTGGCCATTCTAACACCTGGATATGTTTATTTTTGAACCATTCCATTGTAGATTTTGCTTTATGTTTTGGATCATTGTCTTGTTGGAAGACAAATCTCCGTCCCAGTCTCAGGTCTTTTGCAGACTCCATCAGGTTTTCTTCCAGAATGGTCCTGTATTTGGCTCCATCCATCTTCCCATCAATTTTAACCATCTTCCCTGTCCCTGCTGAAGAAAAGCAGGCCCAAACCATGATGCTGCCACCACCATGTTTGACAGTTGGGATGGTGTGTTCAGGGTGATGCGCTGTGTTGCTTTTACGCCAAACATAACGTTTTGCATTGTTGCCAAAAAGTTAAATTTTGGTTTCATCTGACCAGAGCACCTTCTTCCACATGTTTGGTGTGTCTCCCAGGTGGCTTGAGGCAAACTTTAAACAACACTTTTTATGGATATCTTTAAGAAATGTCTTTCTTCTTGCCACTCTTCCATAAAGGCCATATTTGTGCAATATACGACTGATTGTTGTCCTATGGACAGAGTCTCCCACCTCAGCTGTAGATCTCTTCAGTTCATCCAGAGTGATCATGGGCCTCTTGGCTGCATCTCTGATCAGTCTTCTCCTTGTATGAGCTGAAAGTTTAGAGGGACGGCCAGGTCTTGGTAGATTTGCAGTGGTCTGATACTCCTTCCATTTCAATATTATCGCTTGCACAGTGCTCCTTGGGATGTTTAAAGCTTGGGAAATCTTTTTGTATCCAAATCCGGCTTTAAACTTCTTCACAACAGTATCTCGGACCTGCCTGATGTGTTCCTTGTTCTTCATGATGCTCTCTGCGCTTTTAACGGACCTCTGAGACTATCACAGTGCAGGTGCATTTATACGGAGACTTGATTACACACAGGTGGATTGTATTTATCATCATTAGTCATTTAGGTCAACATTGGATTTCAGAGATCCTCACTGAACTTCTGGAGAGAGTTTGCTGCGCTGAAAGTAAAGGGGCTGAATAATTTTGCACGCCCAATTTTTCAGTTTTTGATTTGTTAAAAAAGTTTGAAATATCCAATAAATGTCGTTCCACTTCATGATTGTGTCCCATTTGTTGTTGATTCTTCACAAAAAAAATACAGTTTTATATCTTTATGTTTGAAGCCTGAAATGTGGCAAAAGGTCACAAAGTTCAAGGGGGCCGAATACTTTCGCAAGGCACTGTATATGTGTTGTGTATGTGAGCATGTATATGTGTTGTGTATGTGAGCATGTATATGTGTTGTGTATGTGAGCATGTATATGTGTTGTGTATGTGAGCATGTATATGTGTTGTGTATGTGAGCATGTATATGTGTTGTGTGTGTGTCAGTATGTACAGTGCCTTGCGAAAGTATTCGGCCCCCTTGAACTTTGCGACCTTTTGCCACATTTCAGGCTTCAAACATAAAGATATAAACTGTATTTTTTGTGAAGAATCAACAACAAGTGGGACACAATCATGAAGTGGAACGACATTTATTGGATATTTCAAAACTTTTTAACAAATCAAAAACTGAAAAAGTGGGCGTGCAAAATTATTCAGCCCCCTTAAGTTAATACTTTGTAGCTCCACCTTTTGCTGCGATTACAGCTGTAAGTCACTTGGGGTATGTCTCTATCAGTTTTGCACATCGAGAGACTGACATTTTTCCCATTCCTCCTTGCAAAACAGCTCGAGCTCAGTGAGGTTGGATGGAGAGCATTTGTGAACAGCAGTTTTCAGTTCTTTCCACAGATTCTCGATTGGATTCAGGTCTGGACTTTGACTTGGCCATTCTAACACCTGGATATGTTTATTTTTGAACCATTCCATTGTAGATTTTGCTTTATGTTTTGGATCATTGTCTTGTTGGAAGACAAATCTCCGTCCCAGTCTCAGGTCTTTTGCAGACTCCATCAGGTTTTCTTCCAGAATGGTCCTGTATTTGGCTCCATCCATCTTCCCATCAATTTTAACCATCTTCCCTGTCCCTGCTGAAGAAAAGCAGACCCAAACCATGATGCTGCCACCACCATGTTTGACAGTTGGGATGGTGTGTTCAGGGTGATGCGCTGTGTTGCTTTTACGCCAAACATAACGTTTTGCATTGTTGCCAAAAAGTTAAATTTTGGTTTCATCTGACCAGAGCACCTTCTTCCACATGTTTGGTGTGTCTCCCAGGTGGCTTGAGGCAAACTTTAAACAACACTTTTTATGGATATCTTTAAGAAATGTCTTTCTTCTTGCCACTCTTCCATAAAGGCCATATTTGTGCAATATACGACTGATTGTTGTCCTATGGACAGAGTCTCCCACCTCAGCTGTAGATCTCTTCAGTTCATCCAGAGTGATCATGGGCCTCTTGGCTGCATCTCTGATCAGTCTTCTCCTTGTATGAGCTGAAAGTTTAGAGGGACGGCCAGGTCTTGGTAGATTTGCAGTGGTCTGATACTCCTTCCATTTCAATATTATCGCTTGCACAGTGCTCCTTGGGATGTTTAAAGCTTGGGAAATCTTTTTTGTATCCAAATCCGGCTTTAAACTTCTTCACAACAGTATCTCGGACCTGCCTGATGTGTTCCTTGTTCTTCATGATGCTCTCTGCGCTTTTAACGGACCTCTGAGACTATCACAGTGCAGGTGCATTTATACGGAGACTTGATTA
>NC_068430.1:74260898-74268398 GCF_023373465.1 Oncorhynchus keta
AGGGATACAAGGAAGGAGAGATAGCAGCATAGAGGGATATAAGGAAGGAGAGATAGCAGGATAGAGGGATACAAGGAAGGAGAGAGCAGGATAGAGGGATATAAGGAATGAGAGATAGCAGGATAGAGGGATATAAGGAAGGAGAGATAGCAGGATAGAGGGATACAAGGAAGGAGAGATAGCAGGATAGAGGGAAAGTATTTTATGTCCTCCCCTGTTGTGGTTCTCTTTCTCTCTCTCTTACTCCATTAACTCTGTCTTACTTCCTCTCTCTCCATCTCTCTCTCTCCCCTCTCTCTCTCTCCCCCCCCCCCCCTCTCTCTCTTCCTTTTCCTCTCTCTCCATCTCTCTCTCTCCCTCCTCTCCCCACCCCCTCTCTCTCTCTTCCTTTTCCTCTCTCTCAATTCAATTTAATTTAAGGGGCTTTGTTGTCATGGGAAACACATGATAACATTGCCAAAGCAAGTGAAATAAACAATAAAAAACGTACAGTAAACATTACACTAACAAAAGTTCCAAAATACATTTCAAATGTCATTTTATGTTTATATACAGTGTTGTAATGATGTGCAAATAGTTCAAGTACAAAAGGGAAAATAAATAAACAGAAATATGGGTTGTATTTACAATGGTGTTTGATCTTCACTGGTTGCCCTTTTCTGGTGGCAACAGGTCACAAATGTTGCTGCTGTGATGGCTTCTAGTTTGTTCTAGTTTTTTTTGTAAATTCTTTCCAATGTGTCACGTAATTATTGTTTTGTTTTCTCATGATTTGGTTGGGTCTAAATGTGTCTCTCTCTGTCCTCCTGCCCTCCTTTCATCTCCTCTGTCCTCCTCTCATCTCCTCCTTTCATCTCCTCTCCCCTCCTTTCATCTCCTCTGTTCTCATCCCCTCCTTTCATCTCCTCTGTCCTCATCCCCTCCTTTCATCTCCTCTGCCTTCCTTTCATCTCCTCTGCTCTCCTTTAATATCCTCTGTCCTCATCCCCTCGTTTCATCTCCTCTCCCCTCATCCCCTCCTTTCATCTCCTCTGCCCTCCTTTCATCTCCTCTGTTCTCATCCCCTCCTTTCATCTCCTCTGTCCTCATCCCCTCCTTGATCTCCTCTGTCCTCATCCCCTCCTTTCATCTCCTCCTTTCATCCCCTCCTTTCATCTCCTCTGTCCTCATCCCCTCCTTTCATCTCCTCTGTCCTCATCCACTCCTTTCATCTGCTCTGTCCTCATCCCCTCCTTTCATCTCCTCTGTCCTCATCCCCTCCTTTCATCTCCTCTGTCCTCATCCACTCCTTTCATCTCCTCTCCCCTCATCCCCTCCTTTCATCTCCTCTCCCCTCCTTTCATCTCATCTGTTCTCATCCCCTCCTTTCATCTCCTCTGTCCTCATCCACTCCTTTCATCGGCTCTGTCCTCATCCCCTCCTTTCATCTGCTCTGTCCTCATCCCCTCCTTTCATCTCCTCTGTCCTCATCCACTCCTTTCATCTCCTCTCCCCTCCTTTCATCTCCTCTGCCATCCTTTCATCTCCTCTGTCCTCATCCCCTCTGTCCTCATCCCCTCCTTTCATCTGCTCTGTCCTCATCCCCTCCTTTCACCTCCTCTGTCCTCATCCCCTCCTTTCATCTGCTCTGTCCTCATCCCCTCCTTTCATCTGATTTGTCCTCATCCCCTCCTTTCATCTCCTCTGTCCTCATCCCCTCCTTTCATCTCCTCTGTCCTCATCCCCTCCTTTCATCTGCTTTGTCCTCATCCCCTTCTTTCATCTCCTCTGCCTTCCTTTCATCTGCTCTGTCCTCATCCCCTCCTTTCATCTGCTTTGTCCTCATCCCCTCCTTTCATCTCCTCTGTGTATGTGGACCCTGCAGTAGCTAATCAAGCAAGTAATGGTCCATGTAAGAGCCTGGGGAGGTCTGAAAACTGACGTCTGTACAGGAGGAAGAGAGGACTGGGAGAGAAGAGAGGAAGGTGGAGACAGGAGAGGAGAGGGGAGAGAGGAAGAGAAGAGAGGAGAGGGGAGAGAAAGAGAGAGAGGAGAGGGGGAGAGAAGAGAGGAGAGGGGGAGAAAGAAGGAGGTGGAGAGAGGAGAAGGAAGGAGGTGGAGAGAGGAGAGGGGAGAGAGAGGTGAAGAAGAGACAGGTGAGGGGGACAGGGGAGGAGAGAACCTCCTTTCAACAGCACTGCAAAACTGCACTTAATGGTGGTGTGTGTGTGTGTGTGTGTGTGTGTGTGTGTGTGTGTGTGTGTGTGTGTGTGTGTGTGGTGTGTGTGTGTGAGGTGGGGGGAGCGTGTGATGGGTGGGTGGGTGAGTAGGTGAGTGGGGGAGTGTTTGGGGAGGGTGAGGGGGTGTTTGTGGGTGGGAGGTGTGTGAGTGGGTGGGGAGAGGGTGAAGAGCATGTGTGGGGGGAGTTTGGAGAGGAGTGGGGAGAGTGGGGGGTGTTTGAGAGAAGAGTGTGGGAGAGAAGAGAGGTTTGGGGGAGTGTGGAAGGGGTGGAGAGTGGAGGGGGTTTGAGGGTGTGTGAGACAGGTGGGGGGACAGGGGAGGAGAGTTTGTCCTGTCAACAGTGCAAAACTGTCCTCAATGTTTAGTGTGTGTGTGTTTGTGTGTGTGTGTGTGTGTGTGTGTGTGTGTGTGTTTGTGTGTGTGTGTGTGTGTGTGTGTCCTTGTGGTGTGTGGGTGTGTGTGGGTGTGGGTGGGTGTTTGTGGGTGGTGGGGTGGGGAGTAGGTTTGTGGGGGGTGTTGTGTGGGTGTTTGTGGGGTGTGTGTTTGTGTGTGTGTGTGTGTGTGTGTGTGTGTGTGTGTGGGTGTGTGTGTGGGTGTGTGGGTGTGTGTGGGGGTGTTTGTGGGTGTGTGGGGGGGGTGTTTGTTTGTGTGGGTGTTTGTGGATGTGTGTGGGTGTGTGTGGGTGTGTGTGGGGGGTGTTTGTGTGTGTGTGTGGGGAGGGTGTGGGGTGTGTTTGTGTGGGGTGTTTGTGTGTGGTGTGTGGGGGTGTTTGTGGGTGTGTGTGGGGGGGTGTGTTGTGGGTGTGTGTGGGGGTGTGTTTGTGGGTGTGTGTGGGGGGGTGTTTGTGGGTGTGTGTGGAGGTGTTTGTGGGTGTGTGGGTGGAGTTTGTGGGTGTGTGTGGGTGCTTGTGGGTGTGTGGGGGGTGTTTGTGGGTGTGTGTGTGGGGTGTGTGTGTGTGTGTGTGTGGGTGTGTGTGTGTGTGGTGGGTGTGTGTGGGTGTGGGTGTGGGGGGGTGGTGGGTGTGTGTGTGGGAGGGTTGTGGGTGTGTGTGTGGGTGTGTGTGGGGGTTTGTGGTGTGTGTGTGTGTTGTGGGTGTGGTGTGGGTGTTTGTGGGTGTGTGGGGGTGTGTTCGTGGTGTGTGTGGTGTGTTGTGTGTGTGTGTGTGTGTGTGGGAGGGTGTTTGTGGGTGTGTGTGTGGTGTGGGTGTGTTTGTGGTGTGTGGGGTGTTTGTGGGTGTGAGTGTGGGTGTTTGTGGGTGTGTGGGGGGTGTTTGTGGGTGTGTGTGTGGGGTGTGTGTGTGGTGTGTGTGTGTGTTTGTGGGTGTGTGTTGTGGGGGTGTTTGTGGGTGTGTGTGGGGGGGTGTTTGTGGGGGTGTGTTTGTGGGTGTGTGTGGGTGTGTTTGTGTGGTGTGTGTGGGGGTGTGTTTGTGGGTGTGTGTGTGGGGGGTGTTTGTGGGTGTGTGTGGGGGGTGTGTGGGTGTGTGGGGTGTTTGTGGGTGTGAGTGTGGGTGTTTGTGGGTGTGTGTGGGGGTGTGTGTGTGTGTGTGTGGGGGTGTGTTTGTGTGTGTGTGTGTGTGGGAGGGGTGTTTGTGGGTGTGTGTGTGGGTGTTTGTGGGTGTGTGTTGTTTGTGGGTGTGTTTGTGGGGGTGTTTGTGGGTGTGTGTGGAGGGGTGTTTGTGGGTGTGTGTGTGGGGGTGTGTGTGGGTGTGTGTGTGTGGGGGTGTTTGTGGGTGTGTGGGTGGGGGGTGTGTTTGTGGGGTGTGTTGTGTGGGTGTGTGGGGGGTGTTTGTGGATGTGTGTGGGGGGGTGTTTGTGGATGTGTGTGGGTGTGTTTGTTGTGTGTGGGACAGGTGTTTGTGGGTGTGGGTGTGGGGGGTGTTTGTGGGTGTGTGTGGGGGGGGTGTTTGTGGGTGTGTGTGGAGGTGTTTGTGGTGTGTGTGTGGGGGTGTTTTGTGTGTGTTTGTGTGGGTGTGTTTGTGTGGGTGTGTGTGGATGTTTGTGGGTGTGTGTGTGGGGGGTGTTTGTGGGTGTGTTCTCGTTATTTTCCTCTTTTTTGTATCTCCCCCCTCTCTCTCTTACACACATTTCACTCTTCATTGACTCGTTCTGTATTCTCTTTCTATCTCTGTCTGTATCCCCCATCCCTCACTCCATCCCTCACTCCATCCCTCACTCCATCCCTCACTCCATCCCTCAGTTTAGCTAACTGAATGATAGCAATGGATAGAGGATGAGATAACATGTTTTTAAGACTGGTTGGCTTTCTGTTTCTACTTTATTATCTCACACACACACACACACACACACACACACACACACACACACACACACACACACACACACACACACACACACACACACACACACACACACACACACACACACACACACACACACACACACACACACACACACACACACACATGTTCTCTTTGAGCCAAGTCATCAGCCACAGTGATAAATCAGGTACTGAATGTACATCTTAGCAAGCGATCTGATCTGAGCCGCTGGTTTATTTTTAGTTCTGTTCTCCATGGGCGGTATTATGGGATAGATCCATGTTCACCAGCGGGAAGGTACCTTTTAACTATTCAGCTGAGATTTACAGCACAAATTATAGAGGGAAAGGCTTTGGTACGTGTGTGGGAGGGGTGGGGGGGGTAGTGTGTGTGTCTGTCAATGTGTGTGTCTGTCAGTGTGTGTCAGTGTGTATGTCTGTCAGTGTGTGTCAGTGTGTATGTCTGTCAGTGTGTGTCTGTCAGTGATTGTGTGTCTGTCAGTGATTGTGTGTCTGTCTGTGTGTCTGTGTGTGTGTGTGTGTGTGTGTGTGTGTGTGTCAGTGTCTGTCAGTGATTGTGTGTCTGTCTGTGTGTCTGTGTGTCTGTGTGTGTGTGTGTGTGTGTGTGTGTGTGTGTGTGTGTGTGTGTGTGTGTGTGTGTGTGTGTGTGTGTGTGTGTGTGTGTGTGTGTGTCTGTGTGTGTGTGTCTGTCAGTGTGTGTGTGTCTGTCAGTGATGTGTGTGTCTGTCTGTCTGTCTGTGTGTCTGTGTGTGTGTGTGTGTCTGTGTGTGTGTGTGTGTGTGTGTGTGTGTGTGTGTGTGTGTCTGTGTGTGTGTGTCAGTGTGTGTGTGTGTGTGTTGTGTGTGTCTGTAAATGTGTGTGTGTGTGTGTGTGTCAGTGTCTGTCAGTGTGTGTGTCAGTGTGTGTCTGTGTGTGTGTCTGTCTGTGTGTGTGTGTGTGTGTGTGTGTGTGTGTGTGTGTGTGTGTGTGTGTGTGTGTGTGTGTGTGTGTGTGTGTGTGTATGTGTGTGTGTGTCAGTGTGTGTGTGTGTGTGTCTGTCAGTGTGTGTGTCTGTCAGTGATTGTGTGTCTGTCAGTGATGTGTGTGTCTGTCTGTGTGTGTCTGTGTGTGTGTGTGTGTGTGTGTGTGTGTGTGTGTGTGTGTGTGTGTGTGTGTGTGTGTGTGTGTGTGTGTGTGTGTGTGTGTGTGTGTGTTGTGTGTCTGTAAATGTGTGTGTGTGTGTGTGTGTCTGCCAGTGTGTGTGTGTGTGTGTGTGTCTGTCTGTAAATGTGTGTGTGTGTGTCTGTAAATGTGTGTGTGTTTGTCTGCCAGTGTGTGTGTGTGTGTGTGTGTGTGTGTGTGTGTGTGTGTGTGTGTGTGTGTGTGTGTGTGTGTGTGTCTGTCTGTAAATGTATGTGTGTGTGTGTGTCTGCCAGTGTGTGTGTCTGCCAGTGTGTGTGTCTGCCAGTGTGTGTGTCTGCCAGTGTGTGTGTCTGCACATGGCACCAGAAGGCTGCTAGTGTGCCGTGTAATCATTTTAAAAGCAGAACAAAACAAGTAGAACATCAACTCCACAGAACATGAGTTTCCTAATGGCATCTTGCATACCAAGCAGGGAAACATTTAATATATGGAAATACAGTCTAGCGTATAAATACATATTCATGCATGGAATGTCAAGTTTCACTAATGTAATTTGCATGAATGAGAGCTAGAATAAAAAACAGGTTTCGCCCTATCAGATGTCTCATGACTTAAAGGAGCAATCTGCAATTACTACTTCCAACGATTATGGGTTGAACTGCAGATTGCCCCTTTAACAGTTATATGGTGGTTATTATGAAGAAAAAGACTGGATCGTTTTTCCTCTGTCCTGCTTTCAACTGTCAAGTCTACTCAAATCAGGGACCAAGGCATGAAGCAATGGAACTGCCTTGAGGAAACGAACAGTAACTCTGATAATAAGGCCAAACAGCTCCATGCTGCTAGATCATATCATGTTGGTAATATGAAAGGACCTCTAGAGTGTGGTGTTCAAATGGAGGAATTATTACAATGATTTTAGTATTTTTATTTGAGTTTCCTTTTGTCCGTTTCTGACACAGATAAAACACCATAAATAGGTAAGACAATAAATGATAATAAGGAAAACTTGTCATTAGAGATTGTTGTTCTTACATGTTCTTACACATTTTACCATCTGTGTAAAAATGGGTCAGTTGTAGTTACCGTTGAGCTGGGTGTGTTGGTGCCATATCCAGAGGAGGGGAGAGAGGCCAGGGACCATCTTCGACCGTCCGCCCTGCAGAAGAGAGAGCGATTGAGGAGTAGGGTGGGAGGGAGAGAGAGAGAGAGAGAGAGAGAGAGAGAGAGAGAGAGGGGGTAGGGTGGGAGAGAGAGAGGGGTAGGGTGGGAGAGAGACAGAGAGAGAGGGGTAGGGTGGGAGAGAGACAGAGAGAGAAGGGTGGGAGGGTGGGAGAGAGACAGAGAGAGAGGGGTAGGGTGGGAGGAGAGAGAGAGAGAGAGGGGGAGGGTGGGAGGGAGAGAGAGAGAGAGGGGTAGGGTGGGAGAGAGACAGAGAGAGAGGGGTAGGGTGGGAGAGAGAGAGAGAAGGATAGGGTGAGAGAGAGACAGAGAGAGAGGGGTAGGGTGGGAGAGAGACAGAGAGAGAGAGAGAGAGAGAGAGAGAGAGAGAGAGAGAGAGAGAGAGAGAGAGAGAGAGAGGGTAGGGTGGGAGAGAGAGAGAGAGAGAGAGAGAGGGGGTAGGGTGAGAGAGACAGAGAGAGAGGGGTAGGGTGGGAGAGAGAGAGAGAGAGGAAGAGAGAGAGAGAGAGAGAGAGAGAGTAGGAGGGGTAGGGTGGGAGAGAGAGAGAGAGAGGGGTAGGGTGGGAGAGGGGTGGAGAGAGAGAGGGGATAGGGTGAGGAGAGAGAGAGAGAGAGGGGTAGGGTGGGAGAGAGAGAGAGAGGAAGAGAGAAAGAAGAGAGAGAGAGAGAGAGAGAGGG
>NC_068430.1:74272716-74292716 GCF_023373465.1 Oncorhynchus keta
AAATACAGTCATAGAAAATAAACACATTCTTCAGTAAAAAGGTTTTCAATCAGCCTTCTGAATTACCCTAGAGACACCAATTCATCCAGTTTCAGAGCGAGTCTGAGATTATTCCAGTAAGGTGAAAGGAAACTAAAAGTAGATTTACCTAACTCGGTGTCGATTGAAGGGATCTCCATACATGTAACATTTGAAGTCAGAAGTTTACATACACGTAGGTTGGAGTCATTAAAACTCATTTTTCAACCACTCCACAAATTTCTTGTTAACAAACTATAGTTTTGGAAAGTCGGTAAGGACATCTACTTTGTGCATGACACAAGTCCTTTTTCCAACATTTTTTTACAGACAGATTATTTCACTTATCACAATTCCAGTGGGTCAGAAGTTTACATACACTAAGTTGACTGTGCCTTTAAACAGCTTGGAAAATTTCAGAAAATGACGTCATGCTTTAGAAGCTTCCGATAGGCTAATTGACATGATTTGAGTTAATTGGAGGTGTACCCGTGGATGTGTTTCAAGGCCTACCTTCAAACTCAGTGCCTCTTTGCTTGACATCATGGGAAAATCATAAGAAATCAACCAAGACCTCAGAAAACAATTGTAGACCTCCAGAAGTCTGGTTCATCCTTGGGAGCAATTTCCAAAGCCTGAAGGTACCACATTCATCTGTACAAACAATAGTACGCAAGTATAAACACCATGGGACTACGCAGCCGTCATACTGCTCAGGAAGGAGACGCGTTCTGTCTCCTAGAGATGAACGTACTTTGGTGCGAAAAGTGCAAATCAATCCCAGAACAGCAGCAAAGGACCTTGTGAAGATGCTGGAGGAAACGGGTACAAAAGTATCTATATCCACAGTAAAACTAGTCCTATATCGACATAACCTGAAAGACTGCTCAGCGAGGAATAAGAAACTGCTCCAAAATAGCCATAAAAAAGCCATACTACGGATTGCAACTGCACATGGTGACAAAGATCGTACTTTTTGGAGAAATGTCCTCTGGTCTGATGAAACAAAAATAGAACTGTTTGGCCATAATGACCATCGTTATGTTTGGAGGAAAAAGGGGGCTTGCAAGCTGAAGAACACCATCCCAACTGTGAAGCAAGTGGTTGGCAGCATTATGTTGTGGTGGTGCTTTGCTTACAGGAGGGACTGATGCACTTCACAAAAGAGATGGCATCATGAGAAGAAAATTATGTGGATATATTGAAGCAACATCTCAAGATATCAGTCAGAAAGTTAAAGCTTGGTGGCAAATGGGTCTTCCAAAAGGACAATGACCCCACATACTTCCAAAGGTGTGGCAAAATGGCTTAAGGACAACAAAGTCAAGGTATTGGAGTGGCCATCACAAAGCCCTGACCTCAAGCCTATAGAACATTTGTGGGCAGAACTGAAAAAGCGTGTGCGAGCAAGGAGGCCTACAAACCTGACTCAGTTACACCAGCTCTGTCAGGAGGAATGGGCCAAAATTCACCCAGCTTATTGTGGGAAGCTTGTGGAAGGCTACCCAAAATGTTTGACCCAAGTTAAACAATTTAAAGGCAATGCTCCCAAATACTAATTGAGTGTATGTCAACTTCTGACCCTCCGGGAATGTTATGAAAGGGAACCGGGAAGACTAAAGAGAAGGAAAAACACGCTGGGACAACTTGACGAGACAAGACGACGCAGGTATAAATACACAAGGGATAATGGGGAAAATAGGAGACACTTGGTGGGGGGTGGAGACAAGCACGAGACAGGTGAAACAGATCAGGGTGTGACAGAGTCTGTACATCGTCAAAGCTTTTCTTAATTTTGGGTCAGTCACAGTTGTCAGGTGTTCTGCTACTGTCTACTCTCTGTTTAGTGCCAAAAAGCTTTCCAGTTTGCTCAGTTTTTGGGTGAAGTAATTATCTTTTTGTTTTCTCATGATTTGGTTGGGTCTAATTGTATTGCTGTCCTGGGGCTTTGTGGGGTCTGTTTTTGTTTGTGAGTCCCAGTACCTCTTTCTCTATCTCCCTCTCTCTTGCTCTTTCTGTCTGTAACTCCACCCACAAGGACAGAACAAGCTGCTCCTTCCATGTCACTGTGATACTGTAGATATCTCCCCAAACAAAAATATATTCCTACCACCCCTCCTCTGATTCTAAAATTGGTCTAATGCCCAAGTCTCCTCCCTTACAAAATATGTTGTTGGTTTTAGAAGGCAAGAGGTGGAGCAACAGAAAGTGATAGTCAGTGAGCAAAAGAAAGGGAGAAGGAAAGAGAGAGCGAGCTGTCTAGACACCCTACTCTTCTCGAAACTCTTCACCATATGTCACGTTATGTACAGAACATCCTAACCCTAATCATGGAGCAAGGGATGGATCCCAAATGACACCGTATTCCCTATACTGTGCACTTCTTTTGACCAGAGCCCCATGGGCCTGTGTAGTGAATAGGGTGCCAATTGGGAGTCCGCCTCCTTCCTCCTTGCTCGCCAGTGTTTACCCAATCTGTTTAATCAGGAAGTGACTACCCACGGATTGGAACTGGGGATGGGGACAGGAGTACAGGTTCAAATTCATTTGACACACTGTAGCAAAATGTTTTGCAACCGGAAATTAAAACGAGCATTTCTTATTGGACAAGTTCAGGTAAAGACCTCCCATTTGTCTGTTTTTTTGTTTTTGAAACATTTGATGCATAATGAACCAGACCCAGAAGAACAGGAGTACAGAGTACCTTCTAGAGCTGCCAAATGAAGCAGTGTATATGTGTGTGTTAATGTACGATGTGTACTAGACCTACTAGAGCTGCCAAATGAGCCAGCAGAATCAGGCTAATCTATATGAGCTGCGCTTACAATGCTACTGGTGAGGGTTCCCCTTACATTCTCGCCCATTTTTGTTCTCTTGCTATATTTTCTCTATCGTATCTCTCTCTCTCTCTACCCATCTCTTTCTTGCTCTACCTCAGTCTCTCTCTTATCCTCCTCCCCCATCCATCTTTCTCTTTATTTTACTCTCCCCTTCTCTCGTTGTCTTTCTCTCCAATATAGACTTTGAAATGTGTCTTTCAAATCTGAGGACAAGTGTCTCCTGTTGCCTGATTCACCATAGAACATTGTTGATTCCACCCCCCTTTCAGGACAAGACAGACAGGTAGGACTATCTGTCTGTTTGATGCTGCTAGGTGTAAATTGCAGGAAATTACATTTACCGCCATTCCCCCATGAGTATTGACAATACCTCTCCCTTTATTCAAATACCGCTTTTATGTTTGACTTCCGTCCCAAATGGCCACCTATTCACTATATGGTGTTCTAGGGCTCACAGGGTTCTGGTCAAAAGTAGTGCACTATATAGGCAATAGGGTGCCATTTGGGATGCTACCCTGTAAATTGAGTGGGGGGAGGGAGGGAGGAAAGGAAAATGGTATAAAAACTGAATGCTCACACCGCATGAATGATAATTGTGTTTCTGTGGGTTGCTTGGTTACCGTTCACATGAAATTGGAGGTTGTGGAGAATTGTGATTCCGCTGTGGGTTTCCTTGCGCTGCTGTGCGTGAGCCGGCGCAAACACACTCCAGGAAATAGCACCATCACTTTGATATCATTTTTGAAAACAGTTTATGGGAGAAAGAGAGTTTGCAGAGAGACAGAATAGGCTGTATGACCTGTCTGTGCAGACAGATCAGACATTCTTCAACTGTTGTTTAGTCATTTCGTGGAGAAAGCAGGCGTGTCAAAACTTGAATCACATTTTCAGTAACATAAAGACACATGGATATTTATGATAATATATTCTGTGCTCTTTCATGTCAGTCCAGAGAACAAACTAAAGGACCCAATGTACCATCCAGACAATGCATTTGTTATTGGCATTGACATACATATACACACACACACACACACACACACACACACACACACACACACACACACACACACACACACACACACACACACACACACACACACACACACACACACACACACACACACACACACACACACACACTTCTGTTAATGACTGGCATCCTTTAACGAAGTACGACTCGCATCGCACCTCATTTGCACATTCTAACCTTCACCCATAGACCCAATACATCTCCTCTCTCAGTATTTCTGCCAGGAAGATCAATAATTTAGGAGGCGAGGGAGATGAGGACAGGACAGCACAGGCGACGGAGAGGAGGGGAGAGATAAAGGGAGGAGAGGAGAGGGGAGGAGGAGAAGAGTAAAGAAGAGGAGATGTAACATTCTAAATGTTCTGTCTGGTGCAGTGATCTAATGACCAGTGGTATTTTCTAATAGGCACAATACATCTTCCCCCCCCAAAAAAACTATTTGCCTATTTGAGGTCAAGTAGTCCACCTACCGAATGTGATGAAAATGTATGGTAATCACAATTAACTTAAGTTAATGAGAACTACTTATTGACATATTCACATTCAACTTCCCTCATCTCTTTTGTCTAATTGTTTGCCTGTTTCTTATATGTGTGTGTGTGTGTGTGTGTGTGTGTGTGTGTGTGTGTGTGTGTGTGTGTGTGTGTGTGTGTGTGTGTGTGTGTGTGTGTGTGTGTGTGTGTGTGTGTGTGTGTGTGTGTGTGAGAGAGAATGAGTGCATGCCTGTGTTTTGGGTATAAGACCAGTATTGCTGGATGATTGCCTGCGATGAGGCCAAGAGCCTTTGTTGCATTTGGGTATAAGACCAGTATTGCTGGATGATTGAACCCAATTGATGAGGCCAAGATTTAGCCTTTGCTGCATAACATTACTGGGGACTAATTTTGTAAGTCGCTCTGGAGAGCTCTGTAAATGGTAATGAGGCTGTGGGAGGAGCTATAGGAAGACGGGCTCATTGAAATGGCTGGAATGGAATCAACGGAACGGTATCAAACATATTGAAACCACGTTTGACTCCGTTCCATTTCTTCCACTCCAATGAGCCCGTCCTCCTATATTTCTTCCCACCTGCCTCCACTGGTAGATCCTTGGCATGGGAATAAGGTATTGCTGGATTCCCACGTGACTAACCTAACAGCCTTTGCAGCCTAGCAAGCATTACTGCGCCTTGGTTGTGCTGGTGGTGGTGGTGGGAAGTACATTCTGGACATAAGAATAGTAATATTGAATGATGCATGTTGGTGTATCCCACTATATGGCTCTGGTCTTGGTGTATCACTTCTTCCTATTGGAACATCTTTCATGACTATCGGAGCTCTGCTGCATGCATCATAATCCATTTCTCAGAAAACATTTAAATGACAAAATACTGTTCTTGGAAATAGTGACAAGATACACTATGTGAATATAAAAAACGATGTCCTAATGCAACCTGCCAGCCCATATGGAAAAGCGAATTTAACAGGATTCTTTTGTTTTCCTGAAACTTGTACATATGTCAGCAAATACACATGCAGGATTCATAGAATGTTCTAGTAATATATACTTATATGAGTAGATAAAATGTATACTTTACAAAATGCTGCGTGTATTATAAAAAAACATACAAGCTAAGCCTTCTGAGGTCTCACATACATGGGACACTGTCTGATCTATTGAAGAAAGGAGGAGGAGGAGGAGGAGGAAGAGAAGGAGCCGGAGAAAGGAAAGGGAAGAGGGAGAAGAGGAGGAATGACTTTCATAGCAGTAGTGAATCTATTTCTATTTAGTGGATATCTCTCAACAATCATTCTCATGATAGCACATTGGTCAGCGACAATGACAAATATCAAGGCTAAGCAGGGCTAGGTTGGGGAGACCGTAGATAAATGAACTGTCCAGTAGAAGGTGTTGCCCAGCTTTAACCATGGAAACTCATATCTGAAAATGTACACTGAGTGCACAAAACATTAGGAACACCTGCTCTTTCCATGACATAGACTGACCAGGTGAAAGCTATGATCCCTTATAAATGTCACTTGTTAAATCCACTTCAGTCAGTATAGATGAAGGGGGGGAGACAGGTTAAAGGATTTTTAAGCCTTGAGACAATTGAGACATGGATTGTGTATGTGTGCCATTCAGAGGGTGAAGGAGTAAGACAAACAATTTAAGGGCCTTTGAACAGGGTATGGTTGTAGGAGTCAGGCACACCGGTTTGAGTGTATCAAGAACTGAAATACTGCTGGGTATTTCAAGCTCAACTGTTTCCTGTGTGTATCAAGATGGTCCACCACCCAAAAGACATCCAGCCAACTTCACACAACTGTGAGAAGCATTGGAGTCAACAGGGGCCAGCATCCCTGTGGAAGGCTTTTGACACCTTGTAAAGTCCATGCCCTGACGAACTGAGGCTGTTCTGAGGACAAACTCAATGTGTTCCTAATGTTTTGTACACTCAGTGTATATACAAATATTGGAATGTTCTTATAGTTTTTATATGTTAAATTATAAAAACTATGTTAAACCTATATCGCATTTATTTTGTAGAATTGACATTGTCAGAACATACAATTGTATTATAATATTCATAGATGACTCATGTAATTAATATATTTTGTCTCAAATATGTCATACCATGTTCATGTAGGAAATTCACCACAATCGTGTAATCAATTGTGTTTAAGGCATATAAGTTAACACATAATCAACTACACCCCTGACATACAGCGCCTTCGGAAAGTATTCAGACCCCTTGACATTTTTCCACATTTTGATACATTTCAGCCTTATTCTAAAATGGATTAAATAAAACAATTTCCTCACCAATCTATACACAATACAATCTACACACAATACAATCTACACACAATACAATCTACGCACAATACAATCTACACACAATACAATCTACACACAATACAATCTACACACAATACAATCTACACACAATACAATCTACACACAATACAATCTATACACAATACAATCTACACACAATACAATCTACACACAATACAATCTATACACAATACAATCTATACACAATACAATCTACACACACTACAATCTACACACAATACAATCTACACACAATACAATCTATACACAATACAATCTATACACAATACAATCTACACACAATACAATCTATACACAATACAATCTACACACAATACAATCTACACACAATACAATCTATACACAATACAATCTACACACAATACAATCTACACACAATACAATCTATACACAATACAATCTACACACAATACAATCTACACACAATACAATCTACACACAATACAATCTATACACAATACAATCTACACACAATACAATCTACACACAATACAATCTACACACAATACAATCTATACACAATACAATCTACACACAATACAATCTACACACAATACAATCTATACACAATACAATCTATACACAATACAATCTACACACAATACAATCTACACACAATACAATCTACACACAATACAATCTATACACAATACAATCTACACACAATACAATCTACACACAATACAATCTATACACAATACAATCTACACACAATACAATCTACACACAATACAATCTACACACAATACAATCTACACACAATACAATCTACACACAATACAATCTACACACAATACAATCTACACACAATACAATCTATTCACAATACAATCTACACACAATACAATCTACACACAATACAATCTACACACAATACAATCTACACACAATACAATCTACACACAATACAATCTACACACAATACAATCTACACACAATACAATCTACACACAATACAATCTACACACAATACAATCTACACACAATACAATCTATACACAATACAATCTACACACAATACCCCATAAAGACAAAGCGAAAACAGGTTTTTGAAAATGTTGGCAAATGTATTAAATCCAAAAAACAGAAATACCTGATTTACATAAGTATTCAGACAATTTGCTATGGGACTCGAAATTGAGCTCAGGTGCATCCTGTTTCCATTGATCATCCTTGAGCCATTTCTACAACTTGATTGAAGTCTACCTGTGGCAAATTCAATTGATTAGACATGATTTGGAAATGCACACACCTGTCTATATAATGTCCCACAGTTGACAGTGCATGTCAGAGCAAAAACCAAGCCATGAGGTCGAATGAATTGTCCTTGGAGCTCAGAGACAGGATTGTATCGAGGCACAGATCTGGGGAAGGGTACCAAAATATTTCTGCAGCATTGAAGGTCCTCAAGAACACAGTCGCCTCCATCATTCTTAAATGGAAGAAGTTTGGAACCACCAATACTCTTCCTAGAGCAGGCCACCCTTCCAAACTGAGCAATCGGGAGAGTAAGGCCTTGGTCAGGGGGGTGACCAAGAACCCGACGGTTACTCTGACAGAGCTCCAGAGTTCCTCTGTGGAGATGGGAGAACCTTCCAGAAGGACAACCATCTCTGCAGCACTCCACCAATCACACCTTTTATGGTAGAGTGGCCAGACAGAAGCCACTACTCAGTAAAAGGCACATGACAGCCCGCTTGGAGTTTGCCAAAAGGCACCTAAAGACTCCCAGACAATGAGAAACAAGATTCTCTGGTCTGATGAAACCAAGATTGAACTCTTTGGCCTGAATGCCAAACGACACGTCTGGGGAAACCTGGCACCATCCCTACGGTGAAGCATGATGGTGGCAGCATCATGCTGTGGGAATGTTTTCCAGTGGCAGGGACTGGCAGACTTATCAGGATTGAGGCAAAGATTAACTGAGCAAAGTACAGAGCGATCCTTGATGAAAACCTGCTCCTGGGTTCTCAGGACCTCAGACTGGACTGAAGGTTCACCTTCCAACAGGACAACGACCCTAAGCACACAGCCAAGACAACGCAGGAGTGGCTTCGGGACAAGTCTCTGAATGTCCTTGAGTGGCCTAGCCAGAGCCTGGACTTGGACCAAATCGAATGTCTCTGGAGAGACCTGATAATAGCTATGCAGCAACGCTCTCCATCCAACCTGACAGAGCTTGAGAGGATCTGCAGAGAAGAATGGGAGAAACTCCCCAAATACAGGCGTGCCAAGCTTGTAGCGTCATACCCAATAAGACTCAAGGCTGTAATTGCTGCCAAAGGTGCTTCAACAAAGTACTGAGTAAAGGGTCTGAATACTTACGTTAATGTTTAATTTCCTTTCTTTATTTTGATACATTTCCCAAATTTGATATACAGTTTTTGCTTTGTCATTATGGGGTATTGTGTGTTGATTGATGAGTGGTAAAAAAAAATATTTAATCAACTTTAGAATAAGGCTGTAACGTAACAAAATGTGGGAAAAGTCAAGGGGTCTGAATACTTTCTGAAGGCACTGTATCAGGAAAACCATTCAACATCTTACCAGATACTTATTAGATTTTTGTACAAATCCTCTCCTTCAATACAAGGTTCTAATTTGATTTTCAGGATTAGTTTCCTTAAAACCTACAGTATATGATCAAATGCAGCTGGTCATCCGGGGTCCATAGATACACATATAACAACTAATAAACAATGCAAAAAAAATGATAGATGATAAAAATTCCACCAGGTGGGTCCATATTTAATAACCACACCACGAGATCAAATGACCAACCAGGTCCACACATTTTACATCAACTGATAAACAATGTGAAAATGTAATAGTAGATTATCTAATGCCAACAACAGTGAACGAGTGACCTTTCAACCCTCTCTAGCATTAGTGGAGGAGGATGCTAAAGGTGGATGAAGTCCAAGAGTCTGACAAAGTCCCAGTGCAAATCAGCCGCTGATGTTGGAATCATCTGTCGCCTCTCCTTATAATGTACCTCACCCTTCCCTTTACTGAACATAATGGCTGGAAGGCTTAGCTGAATATAACACAACTATTACACACACACACACTGTCATCTCATATCTCAAGTATGGAACATACTGTACATAAGAGAGAGAGAGAGAAATATGTGTACATGCCTGCGTGTGTGTTCACGCACGTTTTCTGTATGCAAGGTGCACGTATGCGCTTGCATGTGTGTGTGTGTGTGTGTGTGTGTGTGTGTGTGTGTGTGTGTACTAGCGAACCTAATGGAGGTCGTAGCACCTGGGTGATTACACCCCTCCAAGTATCCCTCTCATGGGTAATTTGGAGCTGCGTGTTCTAGAACACGTTGACAGACAGGAAACGTAACCATGACAAATAAGGCATTTCTCCAAGTTGTAATGTGGGGATAATGGGCCTGCTACAGGTCCACTCCATTATGGATGGATGGTTGGTTCTCCCCCTCAGTGTTGTGTGTTGATATGAATCACCATAATGGCTGTTGTTTTAGACTGATGAATTAGACTTGGCGTTTTAATGGATTATGTACAAGTTCAGTGAGTGTACGTGTGTTTGGTTGTCAGGCTGAATTTAAGATGGAAATGAGTATTTTTGTGTCCTGTAGAGTCGAGGACTTGTATGAGTCATTGTAATAGATGTTGTTTTCAACAAGATGTATGTGTTCGACACGTGACAGACTGAAATTCCTATTATTTAACATACACTGCTCAAAAAAATAAAGGGAACACTAACAACACTAATAACACATCCTAGATCTGAATGAATGAAATATTCTTATTAAATACTTTTTCTTTACATAGTTCAATGTGCTGACAACAAAATCACACAAAAATTATCAATGGACATCAAATTTATCAACCCATGGAGGTCTGGATTTGGAGTGACACTCAAAATTAAAGTGGAAAACCACACTACAGGCTGATCCAACTTTGATGTAATGTTCTTAAAACAAGTCCAAATTACTTAAAACAAGTCCAAATGAGGCTCAGTAGTGTGTGTGGCCTCCACGTGCCTGTATGACCTCTCTACAACGCCTGGGCATGCTCCTGATGAGGTGGCGGATGGTCTCCTGAGGGATCTCCTCCCTGGACTAAAGCATCCGCCAACTCCTGGACAGTCTGTGGTGCAACGTGGCGTTGGTGGATGGAGCGAGACATGATGTCCCAGATGTGCTCAATTGGATTCAGGTCTGGGGAACAGGCGGGCCAGTCCATAGCATCAATGCCTTCCTCTTGCAGGAACTGCTGACACACTCCAGCCACATGAGGTCTAGCATTGTCTTGCATTAGGAGGAACCCAGGGCCAACCGCACCAGCGTATGGTCTCACAAGGGCTCATCTCAGTACCTAATGGCAGTCAGGCTACCTCTGGCAAGCACATGGAGGGCTGTACGGCCCCCCAAAGAAATGCCACCCCACACCATGACTGACCCACCGCCAAACCGGTCATGGTGGAGGATGTTGCATGCAGCAGAACGTTCTCCACGGCGTCTCCAGACTCTGTCACGTCTGTCACATGTGCTCAGTGTGAACCTGCTTTTATCTGTGAAGAGCACAGGGCGCCAGTGGCAAATTTGCCAATCCTGCACGGTGTTGGGCTGTAAGCACAACCCCCACCTGTGGACGTCGGGCCCTCATACCACCCTCATGGAGTTTGTTTCTGACCGTTTGAGCAGACACATGCACATTTGTGGCCTGCTGGAGGTAATTTTGCAGGGCTCTGGCAGTGCTCCTCCTGCTCCTCCTTGCACAAAGGCGGAGGTAGCGGTCCTGCTGCTGGGTTGTTGCCCTCCTACGGCCTCCTCCACGTCTCCTGATGTACTGGCCTGTCACCTGGTAGTGCCTCCATGCTCTGGAAACTACGCTGACAGACACAGCAAACCTTCTTGCCACAGCTCGCATTGATGTGCCATCCTGGATGAGCTGCACTACCTGAGCCACTTGTGTGGGTTGTAGACTCCGTCTCATGCTACCACTAGAGTGAAAGCACCACCAGCATTCAAATGTGACCAAAACATCAGCCAGGAAGCATAGGAACTGAGAAGTGGTCTGTGGTTACCACCTGCAGAACCACTCCTTTATTGGGGGGGTGTCTTGCTAATTGCCTATAATTTCCACCTGTTGTCTATTCCATTTGCACAACAGCATGTGAAATGTATTGTCAATCAGTGTTGCTTCCTAAGTGGACAGTTTGATTTCACAGAAGTGTGATTGACTTTGAGTTACATTGTGTTGTTTAAGTGTTCCCTTTATTTTTTGGAGCAGTGTAGTTGTATGAAGCACCGTTAAGAACGACTGTTGTTTTGGACTCAACCAACAGTCAACGAATCATATTCCTGAACTTTACAGTCTTCACATTGAAGTTGAGAATGAAGCCCCTAGAACTTTATGCCGTTGTAGAGTTCAGTGACTGTACGTTTTGTCACGTTCCTTTTTCACATTCCTGTCACGTACACAAAGAACATAGTATGTCACAGCTGTGTTCAAATCCAAGGGTTCCTTCATCTTGGAGCTGTGGAGCATCTTACCCATTTGAAAAAATTATGCAAAAAGGTAATGTAGAGAGTATGCAAATATAATGTATCCACTGAGTAAAATGTGACAAATTTCAACCCTGTTAGCACACTCAGTACCATGTTTTCATGAAATTCAGAGTAAGCTGACATGTACAGCTAATCTCTCTACGTATTAAGCCCTTCACACACACACACACACACACACACACACACACACACACACACACACACACACACACACACACACACACACACACACACACACACACACACACACACACACACACACACACACACACACACACACACACACACACACACACACACACACACACACACCTTCCTTTGGGATCCCTTTTAGTCCAGTATGATTCCTTCCAAGTATACTGTGTTCGGGTTGTGGTGTGGGTCTGGCTTGCTATTGGTCTGGAGATGAATAGGCCAATCGGTGACGTGCAGAGGTTGTCTCAGTGGGGGCAGGTTCATCCTGTAGACATGGTTTATTGTTACTGGCACTGCTGTCGGTTCTTTGCGGCGTGCTCTTTTCCCATTAAACCCCCTAGAGTCTAAGGGCCCGGGACTCGGTTTCTAATAAGCTAACATATGTAATTGTTTTAAGATGGTCATACCAAGGAATTGTTTGAATTTTAGGACCCAACAAAAATAATAATTTGATGAAACATTACATTTGGCTTTCCTGCTATTAGCCCATAACAACACATTGAATAACATAGTCAAAAAATACATTAAAAGGAAACATATTTTTGAAGTGTCTGTCCTATATCTGAGAGCTATAAGAAAGCTCAGGAAATTATTACATATATTTTTACCCATATTTAACCCTTTTTTGACACTGAAGTACCTCCATACTTTAATTCCTTTTTTAAAACTGGTACAGGGTTACTTCAGACGAAGCTTGTAAGCATCGTAGAGCAAAATCTGACATGTACGTGTTCGTGAGAGTCTCCTCTTTCTACAGTGGGGTAATTAGTTTGTAGCGCGTACTGTTTGGTCGCTACAGACATTTACATGAGAAGACAGACTTCCGGGATGTCTTCTGGTGTAGCTCTACCAGCTTCCACCGCAGATGGAAGGCTGACGGTCTGCGGACAGTAGCCCATGCAGAAACAGATATCTCCATCTAAAACGGATGGATTTTGATGAGGATTATTTGTATTATGCTAATTAGATTAGAGTCAATCGACTCTAGGTTCTCTAGGGGTAGGTCTCTAGGGGTAGTTCTCTAGGGGTTCTCTAGGGGGTAGTTCTCTAGGGGGTAGTTCTCTAGGGGGTAGTTCTCTTCTTTGAGTTCCATTAGTGATTTTAGTTCCATTAGTGATCCGCACACACACACACACACACACACACACACACACACACACACACACACACACACACACACACACACACACACACACACACACACACACACACACACACACACACACACACACACACACACGCACACACACACACACACACAGCCCATCCTGTCCTCATATGACACATACATTTGAAGTCGGAAGTTTACATACACGTAGGTTGGAGTCATTAAAACTCGTTTTTCAACCACTCCACACATTTCTTGTTAACAAACTATAGTTTTGGCAAGTCGGTTAGGACATCTATTTTGTGCATGACACAAGTAATTGTTCCAACAATTGTTTACAGACAGATTATTTCACTTATAATTCACTGTATCACAATTCCAGTGGGTCAGAAGTTTACATACACGAAGTTGACTGTGCCTTTAAACAGCTTGGAAAATTCCAGAAAATTATGTCATGGCTTTAGAAGCTTCTGATAGGCTAATTGACATAATTTGAGTCAATTGGAGGTGTACCTGTGGATGCATTTCAAGGCCTACCTTCAAACGCAGTGCCTCTTTTCATGACATCATGGGAAAATCAAAATAAATCAGCCAAGACCTCCACAAGTCTGGTTCATCCTGAAGCCATTTCCAAACGCCTGAAGGTACCACGTTCATCTGTACAAACAATAATGGGCAAGTATAAACACCATGGGACCACACAGTCGTCATATTGGTCAGAAAGGAGATGCGTTCTGTCTCCTAAAGATGAACGTACTTGCGAAAATTGCAAATCAATCCCAGAACAACAGCAAAGGATCTTGTGGAGATGCTGGAAGAAACGGGTACAAAATTATCTATATCCACAATAAAACTAGTCCTATATCGACACAACCTGAAAGGCTGCTCAGCATGGAGGGAAGCCACTGCTCCAACACCACCATAAAAAGCCAGACTATGGGTTTCAACTGCATATGTGGACAAAGATCGTACTTTTGGAGAAATGTCCTCTGGTCTAATGACCATCATTATGTTTGGAGGAAAAAGGGGGAGGCTTGTAAGTCAAGAACATCATCCCAACCGTGAAGCACAGGGGTGACAGCATCATGTTGTGGGGATGCTTTGCTACAGGAGGGACTGCTGCACTTCACAAAAGAGATGACATCATGAGAAATGAAAACTATGTGGGATATATTGAAGCAGCATCTCAAGACATCAGTCAGAAAGTTAAATCTTGGTGGCAAATGGGTCTTCCAAATGGACAATGACCCCAAGCATACTTCCAAAGGTGTGGCAAAATGGCTTAAGGACAACAAAGTCAAGGTATTGGAGTGGCCATCACAAAGCCCTGACCTCAAGCCTATAGAAAATTTGTAGGCAGAACTGAAAAAGTGTGTGCGAGCAAGGAGGCCTACAAACCTGACTCGGTTACACCAGCTCTGTCAGGAGGAATGGGCCAAAATTCACCCAATTTATTGTGGGAAGCTTGTGGAAGGCTACCCGAAATGTTTGGCCCAACTTAAACAATTTAAAGGCAATGCTACCAAATACTAATTGAGTGTATGTAAACTTCTGACCCACTGGGAATGTGATGAAAGAAATAAAAGCTGAATTAAATCATTCTCTCTACTATTATTCTGACATTTCACATTCTGAAAATAAAGTGGTGATGCTAACTGACCTAAAATAGGGATTTTTTACATGGATTAAATGTCAGGAATTGTGAAAAACTGAGTTTAAATGTATTTGGCTAAGGTGTATGTAAACTTCTGACTTCAATTGTACATAGTTGATAAGGTTGGCGTGATAAACCTAAACCTATCCGGATATAGAGCAGATCTCTAGCACTTTGTGATGATTAAATTGACTGAACAAGCAGTAATAAATCAACACACACAACTGTGTGAACACTGCCCATGCTTGGCTTATATGGTCTATGAAGCGTGACCATACACACACACACACACACACACACACACACACACACACACACACACACACACACACACACACACACACACACACACACACACACACACACACACACACACACACACACACACACACACACACACACACACACACACACACAGTGTTGGCTAATTGTGTGAAGGGTGGCTGTCTAATGTGAGAATAGGGAGCAGGGAAGGGAAAGGGGATACCTAGTCAGTTGCACAACTGAATCCATTCAACTGAAATGTGTGTGTGTGTGTGTGTGTGTGTGTGTGTGTGTGTGTGTGTGTGTGTGTGTGTGTGTGTGTGTGTGTGTGTGTGTGTGTGTGTGTGTGTGTGTGTGTGTGTGTGTGTGTGTGTGTGTGTGTGTGTGTGATTGAACAGGCACATATGGTTTGGGAGGAGGGTTCAAATAAGGGTCAAAACATTGACAGCCCACTAAATCATTTCCCACAATAGATTTGACCCTAAATAAACTATATGACCAAAGTATGTGGACAACTGCTCTTTGAACATCTCATTCCAAAATCATGGGCATTAATATGGAGTTGGTCCCCCTTGCTGCTATAACAGCCTCCACTCTTCTGGGAAAGCTTTCCACTAGATGTTGGAATATTGCTGTGGGGATTTGCTTCCATTCAGCCACAATAACTTTAGTAAGGTCAAGCACTGATGTTGGGCGATTAGGCCTGGCTCACAGTCGGCGTTCCAATTCATTCCAAAGGGCTTTGTGCAGGCCAGTCAAATTCTTCCACATCAGTTTTGTCAAACCATTTCTGTATGGACTGCGTTTTGTGCACAGGGCATTGTCATGCTGAAACAGGAAAGAGCCTTCTCCAAACTGTTGCCACAAAGTTAGAATCACAGAATCGTCTAGAATGTATGCTGTAGCGTTAAGATTTGACTGGAATTAAGGGGGCTAGCCAAACCATGAAAAACATCCCCAGACCATTATCCCTCCTCCACCAAACTTTACAGTTGGCACTATGCATTGGGGCAGGTAGCGTTCTCCTGGCATCCGCCAAACCCAGATTCGTCCGTCGGACGGCCAGATGGGGAAGCGTGATACATCACTCAAGAGAACACGTTTCCACTGCTCCAGAGTCCAATGGCGGTGAGCTTTACACCACTCTAGCTAACGTTTGGAATTATGCATGGTGATCTTATGCTTGTGTGCGGTTCTCGGCCATGGGAACCCATTTCATGAAGCTCCCGACTAACAGTTATTGTGCTGATTTTGCTTTCAGAGGCAGTTTGGAACTCGGTACTGAGTGTTGCAACTGAGGACAGACTATTTTAAGTCCCTATGCGCTTCAGCAGTTGGCGTTCCCATTCTGTGAGCTTGTGTGGCCTACCACTTCACGGCTGAGCCGTTGTTGCTCCTGGACGTTTCAACTTCACAATAACAGCACTTACAGTTGACTGGGGCAGCTCTAATAGGGCAACATTTTAACGAACTGACTTGTTGGAAAGATGGCATCCCATGACTGTGCCACGCTGAAAGTCACTGAGCTCTACAGTACGGGCCATTCTACTGACAATGTTTGTCTATGGCGATAACATGGCTGTGTGCTCGATTTTATACACCCATCAGCAACGGGTGTGGCTGAAATAGCCAAATCCACACATTTGAATGGGGTCCACATACACGTAGCCTGTTTTTGAGAAATGTCACCATCGAATATTGTAAGTTCTTTCATTATCTGCTTATATTCCCCTTTATTTGTCCCACGATTCTGACTCTGTGTACAGGGAGAATACTGCCCATGTTCTGAATTCTGACACTGTACATTTCAAAAGGGCTGAACAAATAGTTGTATTGACTATGTCAATCGAAATGACGGATTACCTCTTATCCGCTCGTTGTCCCATTATGCCATGGTTTGTACATCTCAATTGTCAGTAGAAACCACATTTGTTTAACCTCTTTGTTAGGCAAGTCAGCCATATCAGCTATGTTTTTAAAAAAGGCAGTAAATGAGGCTGAATGAACTGTTTCGCTGATAGCCAGGTGTAGCAGTGGTTCTCTAACATGTAAATAGGAGCAGGGAAGGGAAAGGGGATACCTAGTCAGTTGCACAACTGAATCCATTCAACTGAATTGGGTCTTCATTTACCTGACTGACTAATTCTGTTGTTTCTGCACTGTACTAAGAGTTCTTGCATGTGTCAACAGTGAATGCAATGTTAAATATTGATTGTGTGTGTGTGTGTGTGTGTGTGTGTGTGTGTGTGTGTGTGTGTGTGTGTGTGTGTGCGTGCGTGCGTGCGTGCGTTGGTGCGTGCGTGCGTGCGTGTTATTGAGAAAGAGCAAACAGAACAATGCACAAAAAAAAAATATATATATATATATATAATTGATTATTTTACCAGGTTCATTGAGATTAAACAAATGTTTTCCAAGAGAGACCTGGCCAAAAGAACCGCACACAAAGTTTCAGTCATTTACAACATAAAAACACAAAGCACTACAGTTGAAAAACATCAGTTTACACATTGAACAGGCACATATGGTTTGGGAGGAGGGGTTCAAATAAGGGTCAAAACATTGACAGCCCACTAAATCATTTCCCATAATAGATTTGACCCTAGCTGTAAAATCATTTGAGGAGACGATCTCCTGTGCTTTCAAGTCTTTTTGTAGCTCGTTCCAAGTAGAGGGGGCAGAGTGAGCTACTGGGATGCTTTTTTTACCTAGCTCTGTACAGGCCTTAGATACATTCCTGTGAGCGTAGGAGATAATTGCCATTAGCCTGCCCGACAATGTAGATTCACAGGTAAAATGGGAGCTGTCTCAGTATGGCCTTGTAAATGAAAACATACCAATGACATAGTCTCTGTCTCCATGAAGAGCTAAGGAAGGCCAGCCACTGTCACATAGAGGGTACAGTGATGAGTGAGGGTTTTGGTGTTCGTGGATAAATCTCAGTGCCCCATGATACACAGTGTCAAGCATACGTAATGATGCAACAGGGGCATACATGTACAAGGTATCACCATAGTCGGATACACGCAAGAAGGTAGAGGAAACAAGTCTCTTTCTCGCTTCAAGTGAAAAACATGACTTACTTTTGAAAAATGTAAAACTTTATCTTTTTTTTATTAGCACCAGCTAAATGTTCAAATTCACTATTTCCCATTAGCATTACAAATGGTTCCCCTTCCTTTCTGACAGCAACACACACACATATATATACACACACACATACACACACGCACACACACACACACACACACGCACATCCCAGCCCTTCTGACAACTCACGTAGTGTGAAAGTGCAGGCTGTGATCGGTCTAATGGCTTATGGAGTGGCACGTTTAGTGTAAATGACGTTGGAATGTTGGTACTGTAGGAGTGTATGACCTTATAAAAGCGAGAACAAAACCTTCTGTGGCCAACGATAATGGCTGCATCCCAAACAGCACCCAATATTGTGCCTGGAGGCCCTATGGGCCCTGGTCAAATGTAGGGTACTAAAAATGAAACGGGGTGCCATTTGGGTCATAGATCATGTGTTTTAATGTCTTCATGCTCAAATACCAGTCTGGGTTTTCAATAAGTGTAACAAAAACTGTAAAATCCTCCAATGTTGGTTCGGTCGTCCTTGACCGACCAACCGAATGGGCTTAAGAGTAATTACATCGAAAATTACATTTTCTTTAAAAAAGTAACATTTATTTTTTCAAAAAGGAGCATTGTTTGCATCCCAAATTGCAACCTTTCCCTATATAGTGCACTACTTTTGACCAGGTCCATAGGGAATAGAAAACCATTTGGCACGCAGACATTGACATGCAATGCAGCTATGACTGTAACGTTATTACTCACTGACGTGTGTGTGTGTGTGTGTGTCTCTGTGTGTGTGTGTGTGTGTGTGTGTGTGTGTGTGTGTGTGTGTGTGTGTGTGTGTGTGTGTGTGTGTGTGTGTGTGTGTGTGTGTGTGTGTGTGTGTGTGTGTGTGTGTCAGTGGAGGCTCCTCAGAGGAGGAAGGAGGACCATCCTCCTCAGTGAATTGCATAAAAATAAAAATAGTGAAACATTAAAATAATTATCCTTTTTAGATAAAATTATACGAAATATATTTCGTCTTACACAGTAGTTATGACAACTTCCGGGCTTTCTCCAAACTATCAGAGCTCTTGTAGCATAAACTGACATGTTGTCCACGCAAGCAAAGGATCAGAGAATAAATCTAATACTCAGACAATAAGCTACAGCTAACTAGCACTGCAGTTTATGAAATGGTGAGTAGTCGGCTCAAAGAGCGAAAAGACAATAGTTGAACAGTTTTGAACAAATGTATTTATTTAAAATGATTGAGAAGCAGGAGAGAGCTAGCTTTATGTTGTTGTATTTATTTCACTTTACTTTGCAGAGAATGCAGCTAGCTAGTTTAGCCTACTCAAACACCTGGCTCAACCCGAAAGGGATGCTATGTTAGCTAGCTGGCTATGGCTATTTAACATCGGCATTCTTCCAAAGTT
>NC_068430.1:74297716-74369727 GCF_023373465.1 Oncorhynchus keta
TTCTGCTTAGAGTATTATTATATTATTGACCGATTGACTCTGACTTTTCAGATCAGCCTATCTCCAGAGTTAACTCCCAGGTATGTGTTGCAATTCTTCATCTGTTCCTGGACCTGCAACCAACAACCAGCTACGTATGGACAGTATGAAAACAGATCGAAGGATTCTGTCTCGTTGCAGCAAAATCTGCAGAGCTGGAATTGTTGTATCCCCATAAATACTGTATACCATTCTATTGGTTGCAATATTTTTTATAATAATTTATATTGAAAAAGGAAAACTCTAAATTGATTTGGTTGGTGGCACCTTCGTTGAGGAGGACGGGCTCGTGGTAATGGCTGGAGTAGAATAGGTGGAATGGTATCAGATACATTAACCCTGTGTTTTCCAATTTGCTTCCTGCAACACTAACTCAAAACATTTCTGGGACACTGTAAAGTCCATGGAGAATAAGAACACCTCCTCCCAGCTGCCCACTGCACTGAAGATAGGAAACACTGTCACCACTGATAAATCCACCATAATTGAGAATTTCAATAAGCATTTTTCTACGGCTGGCCATGCTTTCCACCTGGCTATTCCTACCCCGGTCAACAGCACTGCACCCCACAGCAACTCGCCCAAGCCTTCCCCCATTTCTCCTTCTCCCAAATCCGTTCAGCTGATGTTCTGAAAGAGCTGTAAAATCTGGACCCCTACAAATCAGCCGGGGCTAAACAATCTGGACTCCTTTCTTTCTAAAAATTATCTGCCGGAAATTGTTGCCGCCCCTATTACTAGCCTGTTTAACCTCTCTTTCGTGTCGTCTGAGATTCCCAAAGATTGGAAAACAGCTGCGGTCATCCCCTCTTCAAAGGGGGGACACTCTGACCCAAACTGCTACAGACCTATATCTATCCTACCATGCCTTTCTAAGGTCTTCGAAAGCCACGTCAACAAACAGATTACCGACCATTTCGAATCTCACCATACCTTCTCCGCTATGCAATCTGGTTTCAGAGCTGGTCATGGGTGCACCTCAGCCACGCTCAAGGTCCTAAACGCATATCTTAACCGCCATCGATAAGAAACATTACTGTGCAGCCGTATTCATTGATCTGGCCAAGGCTTTCGACTCTGTCAATCACCACATCCTCATCAGCAGACTCACAGCCTTGGTTTCTCAAATGATTGCCTCGCCTGGTTCACCAACTACTTCTCTGATAGAGTTCAGTGTCAAATTGGAGGGTCTGCTGTCCGGACCTCTGGCAGTCTCTATGGGGGTGCCACAGGGTTCAATTCTTGGACCGACTCTCTTCTATATACATCAATGAGGTAGCTCTTGCTGCTGGTGAGTCTCTGATCCACCTCTATGCAGACGACACCATTCTGTATACTTGGCCCTTCTTTGGACACTGTGTTAACAACCCCTCCAGGCAAGCTTCAATGCCCATACAACTCTCCTTCCGTGGCCTCCAATTGCTCTTAAATACAAGTAAAACTAAATGCATGCTCTTCAACCGATCGCTACATGCCTGCCCGCCTGTCCATCATCACTACTCTGGACGGCTCTGACTATACGTGGACAACTACAAATACTTAGGTGTCTGGTTAGACTGTAAACTCTCCTTCCAGACCCATATCAAACATCTCCAATCCAAAGTTAAATCTAGAATTGGCTTCTATTTCGCAACAAAGCATCCTTCACTCATGCTGCCAAACATACCCTACTCATACCCAATATTCTACTCAACAAATTGGATGCAGTCTATCACAGTGCAATCCATTTTGTCACCAAAGCCCCATATATTACCCACCATTGCGACCTGTACGCTCCGTTGGCTGGCCCTCGCTTCATACTCGTCGCCAAACCCACTGGCTCCATGTCATCTACAAGACCCTGCTAGGTAAAGTCCCCCTTATCTCAGCTCGCTGGTCACCAGCATCACCCACCTGTAGCACGTGCTCCAGCAGGTATATCCCTCTAGTCATCCCCAAAACCAATTCTTTCTTTGGCAGCCTCTCCTTCCAGTTCTCTGCTGCCAATGACTGGAATGAACTACAAAAATCTCTGAAACTGGAAACACTTATCTCCTCACTAGCTTTAAGCACCAGCTGTCAGAACAGCTCAGATTACTGCTCCTGTACATAGCCCACCCATAATTTAGCCCAACAACTACCTCTTTCCCTACTGTATTTATTTATTTATTTATTTTGCTCCTATGCACCCCATTATTTTTATTTCTACTTTGCACATTCTTCCATTGTAAATCTACCATTCTAGTGTTTTACTTGCTATATTGTATTTACTTTGCCACCATGGCCAATTTTTGCATTTTACCTCCTTCTCACCTCACTTGCTCACATCGTATATAGACTTGTTTATACTGTATTATTGACTGTATGTTTGTTTTACTCCATGTGTAACTCTGTGTCGTTGTATCTGTCGAACTGCTTTGTTTATCTTGGCCAGGTCGCAATTGTAAATGAGAACTTGTTCTCAACTTGCCTACCTGGTTAAATAAAGGTGAAATAAAATAAATGTGTTTGATGTCATTCCATTGACTCCATTCCAGACATTATTATGAGCTGTACACACCTGTACATCATCTAAATAATTGTATTTCCTGGAAAAAAAAAGCGACTGACCATGTTTCACGTTGATACCAGTCACATACCAGGCTGTGTGTCATTGCTGTTACAGGATTAAAGGAAAACACACAATATAAATGTCATTGCTGTTATGAGTATACCAGACAGACATGTAATATAAGATTGATCTTAATAAATTACTTCACTGATCCACAAAAGGGTAAAGGTAGACAACAATATAACAAAATCACAAAACATAAATTAATATGATGTCAAATTGAGCATTAGTATATTTTTTATCGTACACAAACTTCATGTTCATATCTATCAAAGAAAGAGGATATAAACAGTGAGGGGTGTTGTGTTTGTGCTGGTTTTGGAGTGCTGCTTTGTGCTGCGCTACATGAGAGAGCACGAAAGAGATGCTTACCAAACGGCACCCTATCCCCTACATAATGCACTTCTTTTGATCAGAGCAGTGTGTCAAATTGGAGGGTCTGCTGTCCGGACCTCTGGCAGTCTCTATGGGGTGCCACAGGGTTCAATTATTGGACCGACTCTCTTCTCTATATACATCAATGAGGTCGCTCTTGCTGCTGGTGAGTCTCTGATCCACCTCTATGCAGACGACACCATTCTGTATACTTCTGGCCCTTCTTTGGACACTGTGTTAACAACCCTCCAGGCAAGCTTCAATGCCATACAACTCTCCTTCCGTGGCCTCCAATTGCTCTTAAATACAAGTAAAACTAAATGCATGCTCTTCAACCGATCGCTACCTGCACCTGCCCGCCTGTCCATCATCACTACTCTGGACGGCTCTGACTATACGTGGACAACTACAAATACTTAGGTGTCTGGTTAGACTGTAAACTCTCCTTCCAGACCCATATCAAACATCTCCAATCCAAAGTTAAATCTAGAATTGGCTTCCTATTTCGCAACAAAGCATCCTTCACTCATGCTGCCAAACATACCCTACTCATACCCAATATCCTACTCAACAAATTGGATGCAGTCTATCACAGTGCAATCCATTTTGTCACCAAAGCCCCATATATTACCCACCATTGCGACCTGTACGCTCTCGTTGGCTGGCCCTCGCTTCATACTCGTCGCCAAACCCACTGGCTCCATGTCATCTACAAGACCCTGCTAGGTAAAGTCCCCCCTTATCTCAGCTCGCTGGTCACCATAGCATCTCCAACCTGTAGCACACGCTCCAGCAGGTATATCCCTCTAGTCATCCCCAAAACCAATTCTTTCTTTGGCCGCCTCTCCTTCCAGTTCTCTGCTGCCAATGACTGGAATGAACTACAAAAATCTCTGAAACTGGAAACACTTATCTCCCTCACTAGCTTTAAGCACCAGCTGTCAGAACAGCTCACAGATTACTGCTCCTGTACATAGCCCACCTATAATTTAGCCCAAACAACTACCTCTTTCCCTACTGTATTTATTTATTTATTTATTTTGCTCCTATGCACCCCATTATTTTTATTTCTACTTTGCACATTCTTCCATTGTAAATCTACCATTCTAGTGTTTTACTTGCTATATTGTATTTACTTTGCCACCATGGCCTTTTTTGCATTTACCTCCCTTCTCACCTCACTTGCTCACATCGTATATAGACTTGTTTATACTGTATTATTGACTGTATGTTTGTTTTACTCCATGTGTAACTCTGTGTCGTTGTATCTGTCGAACTGCTTTGCTTTATCTTGGCCAGGTCGCAATTGTAAATGAGAACTTGTTCTCAACTTGCCTACCTGGTTAAATAAAGGTGAAATAAAATAAATGTGTTTTATGTCATTCCATTGACTCCATTCCAGACATTATTATGAGCTGTACACACACCCTGTGTACATCATCTAAATAATTGTATTTCCTGGAAAAAAAGCGACTGACCATGTTTCACGTTGATACCAGTCACATACCAGACTGTGTGTCATTGCTGTTACAGGATTAAAGGAAAACACACAATATAAATGTCATTGCTGTTATGAGTATACCAGACAGACATGTAATATAAGATTGATCTTAATAAATGACTTCACTGATCCACAAAAGGGTAAAGGTAGACAACAATATAACAAAATCACAAAACATAAATTAATATGATGTCAAATTGAGCATTAGTATATTTTTTATCGTACACAAACTTCATGTTCATATCTATCAAAGAAAGAGGATATAAACAGTGAGGGGTGTTGTGTTTGTGCTGGTTTTTGGAGTGCTGCTTTGTGCTGCGCTACATGAGAGAGCACGAAAGAGATGCTTACCAAACGGCACCCTATCCCCTACATAATGCACTTCTTTTGATCAGAGCCCTATTGGCCATTTGGGACACATGGTTTCCATTTGGGACATAATCTAAGAGAGGTGGTTACTCGTACATGTTATTTAATGCACCTCAGAGAGCTAGAAGAACAATGCAGATGTTAAACCTACATGACAAGCAAATATTTAAGCTGGGAATGAGCCATGTCGCGTGGACCTTAAAACAAAAAACAGGTGCATTAGCAAATATACATTTGTTACAAGACTGTGTGTGTGTCTCTCTCTGTGTGTGTGTGTGCTTCTCTCTCTCTCTCTCTCCCTCTCTCTCTCTCTCTCTCTCTCTCTCTCTCTGTCTCTCTGTCTCTCTCTCTCTCTGTGTGAGTGTGCCACTCTCTCTCTCTCTCTCTCTCTCTCTCTCTCTCTCTCTCTCTGTGTGTGTGCTTCTCTCTCTCTCTCTCTGTGTGAGTGTGCCTCTCGCTCTGTCTGTCTCTCTCTCTCTCTCTCTCTCTGTGTGTGCTTCTCTCTCTCTGTGAGTGTGCCTCTCTCTCTCTCTCTCTCTCTCTCTCTCTGTCTCTCTGTCTCTCTCTCTCTCTCTCTGTGAGTGTGCCACTCTCTCTCTCTCTCTCTCTCTCTCTCTCTCTCTCTCTGTGTGTGCTTCTCTCTCTTCCTCTCTCTCTGTGTGTGCTCTCTCTCTCTCTCTCTCTCTCTCTGTGTGTGAGTGTGCCTCTCTCTCTCTCTCTCTCTCTCTCTCTCTCTGTCTCTCTGTCTCTCTCTCTGTGTGAGTGTGCCACTCTCTCTCTCTCTCTCTGTCTCTCTCTGTCTCTCTCTCTCTCTCTCTCTCTCTCTCTCTCTCTCTCTCTCTCTCTCTCTCTCTCTTTCTGTGTGTGTGTGTGTGTGCTTCTCTCTCTTTCTCTCTCTCTGTGTGTGTGCTTCTCTCTCTCTCTCTCTGTGTGTGTGTGTCTCTCTCTCTCTCTCTCTCTCTCTCTCTCTCTCTCTCTCTCTGTGTTTATACTGTACGTTTATTTGATCTGGAAAATGGGTGGCAAATAGGTTCAGTTGGACACTTTTATCAATCTTTACATTGAATTAGCAATGACAGTTGGCTACTGTTTAATAGGACCTAATCCACATCAAATAATAATCAATTGTCATAAACCGGAGATGATCATCTGCTCTAAAATAGTTGATCCACAGTAACTGTAGTCTATTGCCTTAACTCCAAGCCTACTAGACAACCCTAATGAAACAATCTCTCACTTTTCTTTCAAAAGCATGTGCTTTGTTCTGTTCTTCAGATAGACTTGTTCACAGTGTCATTTGATTATTCTATTCCACTTGATAGCTCAACTTTGATCCAGAACCATCCATTATTATTAGCCAGGCTGCATCACATCCGGCTGGAATTGTAATCCCATAGGGCGGCGTACAACTGGCCCAGTGTCGTCCGTGTTTGGCCCAGTGCCGTCCGGGTTTGGCCGGGGTAGGCCGTCATTGTAAAATAAATAAGAATTTGTCCTTAACTGACTTGCCTTGTTAAATAAAGGATAAAATAAAATATTCAAATACTTCTGACAGCTAGTGGAAAACTGTATTCCATCCCACTGTATTCCATCTGTATTCCATCCCACTGTATTCCATCTGTATTCCATCCCACTGTATTCCATCTGTATTCCATCTGTTTTCCATCTGTATTCCATCTGTATTCCATCCCACTGTATTCCATCTGTATTCCATCCCACTTGTGAGCCCATGTATTTATTTACTATTTGGGAAGAAAAGGCTTTTAAAATATGCCGATGTATTGGTTGCATGGCAGCACAGGTCATAGTAAAGAGAGGCTCTTGTAGAGAGTCTGCAGGGAGTCACTTTGTTTGTATCTCTCTTTGAGCAACACATTGTTAATCAATACAGGTGTGTGTGTGTGTGTGTGTGTGTGTGTGTGAGAGAGAGAGAGAGAGAGAGAGAGAGAGAGAGAGAGAGAGAGAGAGAGAGAGAGAGAGAGAGAGAGAGAGAGAGAGAGAGAGAGAGAGAGAGAGAGAGAGAGAGAGAGAGAGAAACAAAGAGTGCATTTTAGAAATAAGCCTTGGCCCCTGAAGCAACTCCATGCTCGCTCTCTCCTCTCCTCTACCGCTCCAACCACATCTGCCCTCTATCCTCTTATCCTTCCATCCTCTCACCCCTCGCCTCAATCCCTTCCCACAGGGAAAGACAAAAATGGGAAGCTTTTAAATACATCTTCTACATCAACAATCGCTGAGAAAAAGGCAGAAATATGCCTCATGTTTTTGATTTACAAAGAAGCCTTATATCCTTAGAGCTTATAGTTAGTTAGTGGACGGGTGGGTGGCTGGGTGGATGGAAGGATGGGTGGGTGGATGGGTGGAAGGATGGGTGGGTGGGTGGGTGGGTGGGTGGATGGAAGGATGGGTGGGTGGGTGGAAGGATGGGTGGGTGGGTGGATGGGTGGGTGGGTGGAAGGATGGGTGGGTGGAAGGAAGGATGGGTGGGTGGGTGGGTGGAAGGATGGGTGGGTGGATGGAAGGATGGGTGGGTGGGTGGGTGGGTGGGTGTGTGGATGGATGGAAGGATGGGTGGGTGGAAGGATGGGTGGGTGGATGGAAGGATGGGTGGGTGGGTGGGTGGGTGGGTGGGTGGGTGGGTGGGTGGATGGAAAGGATGGGTGGGTGGGTGGGTGGGTGGGTGGGTGGAAGGATGGGTGGGTGGATGGAAGGATGGGTGGGTGGATGGAAGGATGGGTGGGTGGATGGAAGGATGGGTGGGTGGGTGGGTGGGTCGGTGGAAGGATGGGTGGGTGGATGGAAGGATGGGTGGGTGGGTGGATGGAAGGATGGGTGGGTGGAAGGATGGGTGGGTGGATGGAAGGATGGGTGGGTGGGTCGGTGGATGGAAGGATGGGTGGGTGGGTGGGTGGGTGGAAGGATGGGTGGGTGGGTGGGTGGGTGGATGGGGAGACGGATGGGTCAAATCAAATCAGATTTTATTGGTCACAAACACATGGTTAGCAGCTGTTAATGCATGTGTATCGAAATGCTTGTGCTTCTAGTTAGTGGAAGGATGGATGGATGGATGGATGGATGGATGGATGGATGAATGGATGGATGGATGGATGGATGGGTGGGTGGGTGGGTGGGTGGGTGGGTGGGTGGGTGGGTGGGTGGGGGAATATAAAAAATAAGACACAAAGCAGGTCAAATGGTAATCAAATGCTAATTATTTGACACAACGGTTGTGTTACAACTGGTATTGTTGTGTCTGACAACGGAGAGCTTCACTGCACAAAAGCGATTACACAACCATTGATTCTTGACAACCTTTGTTTACGTAAAATTGTGCAGACAAACTCTCTGCTGTATTAAATCAGTTGTGTCAAATGTGTTGTACGTCAGTTGTACAACCTGAGTGTGTACGGGGCCATGTACAGGGAGAGGAGTGAGAGAATCAGTTGTCTGTATGAGATGCTGCGTGGAATGCTGATGAAGTAATCATTTGATCCTTCTTTCCTCACAAAAGGCAGACCTGTCCATCTGAGCAGCGGCAGGAAAAGTGGAGAGGAGAGCTTAGGGGAGGGAAACCATCTGCTCTGCTCTCTAAACTCTCTCTTGCTCTCTCGTTCTCTTTCTCTGCTCACATGTTGGTAGTTTTGTTTGTTTCATGGGGAATTACTCAGACCATGGGGGATTTTCTCAGCAAAGTAGTGAGATCGAATCTTTCACGAAATGAAAAATGACCCCAAAAAGCAGCAGATAGTCCGTGGTATTCCAGTTGTCATGAACTACTATGTGGTACAGTATGATGTCCAGTCAGAGGCCTCATTTAAACATTCACACACTTTTAGTTCTCTTATAACTGGAGTATTTTCCTGATCTCATGTCTCATGGGTCAAGGAAAAGTGCTGATCCCATATTGATATATATATAAACAGAAACATTACCCCATAGCCCACTTTAAGGATGTGATCTTAGAGAGAGGAACATTTTGCTGGATGTGTCATCCCCCAGTGATTGGTCCAGAGTGTGTGTGTGTGTGTGTGTGTGTGTGTTATCTCTCTGACCCACTCAGCATGGAGCCAGATGGAGCCTGTCCAGAGTTCCTAGTAGTCTATCCTCAGGGTCCCTGGGGGGCCAACATAACAAACAGCCAGCTTATTCTGGTCCCTCTTACTAACAAACCCCTCTCCCTCTTCTCCCCCCCAGTCGTTCTCCAGCTCCACCATCCCTCCCTCCATTGCTCTCACATCTGGGGACCTCTCCTCCCCCCTGCTAAGTGGCTAAGTGGGAACTCTCAGCTGAAAACAACACGTAGCAGCCTGAGATGTAGTAAGTAAAGTAAGTAGCCTCGCTTGAGAACGGCCCATAGGGCAGGAGCCAGAAAGGCCCATAGGGCAGGAGCCAGAATGGCCCATAGGGCAGGAGCCAGAACGGCCCATAGGGCAGGAGCCAGAAAGGCCCATAGGGCAGGAGCCAGAACGGCCCATAGGGCAGGAGCCAGAAAGGCCCATAGGGCAGGAGCCAGAACGGCCCATAGGGCAGGAGCCAGAACGGCCCATAGGGCAGGAGCCAGAAAGGCCCATAGGGCAGGAGCCAGAACGGCCCATAGGGCAGGAGCCAGAACGGCCCATAGGGCAGGAGCCAGAAAGGCCCATAGGGCAGGAGCCAGAACGGCCCATAGGGCAGGAGCCAGAACGGCCCATAGGGCAGGAGCCAGAAAGGCCCATAGGAAAGGAGCCAGAACGGCCCATTGGGCAGGAGCCAGAACGGCCCATAGGGCAGGAGCCAGAACGGCCCATAGGGCAGGAGCCAGAACGGCCCATAGGGCAGGAGCCAGAACGGCCCATAGGGCAGGAGCCAGAACGGCCCATAGGGCAGGAGCCAGAACGGCCCATAGGGCAGGAGCCAGAACGGCCCATAGGGCAGGAGCCAGAACGGCCCATAGGGCAGGAGCCAGAACGGCCCATAGGGCAGGAGCAAGAACGGCCCATAGGGCAGGAGCCAGAACGGCCCATAGGGCAGGAGCCAGAACGGCCCATTAGGGCAGGAGCCAGAACGGCCCATAGGGCAGGAGCCAGAACGGCCCATAGGGCAGGAGCCAGAACGGCCCATAGGGCAGGAGCCAGAACGGCCCATAGGGCAGGAGCCAGAACGGCCCATAGGGCAGGAGCCAGAACGGCCCATTGGGCAGGAGCCAGAACGGCCCACAGGGCAGGAGCCAGAACGGCCCATAGGGCAGGAGCCAGAACGGCCCATAGGGCAGGAGCCAGAACGGCCCATAGGGCAGGAGCCAGAACGGCCCATAGGGCAGGAGCCAGAACGGCCCATAGGGCAGGAGCCAGAAAGGCCCATAGGGCAGGAGCCAGAACGGCCCATAGGGCAGGAGCCAGAACAGCCCATTGGTCAGGAACTTATCTCTTGTTGTAACTTGAGGCAATTTGATGTATAAGTACACCCCTGGACAGGACACAGATTGGCCTGATTTGGCATGGGATCAAACTCTACCCAGTCCCCTTCTGTCTCACACTCATACCTTTATTGTCTTCTTTTCACTGTCCTATCGTCCAATAAAACCACACAAACATGGAAGAGAGAGTGGGACTCAAGGCTGTACTGTAGGCTATACAGGCCTGCCACAGTCGTCACCGGCTGGTGTCGGCGCGGCAGCGCTTGAGGAGATAAGCGATAACGAGTATTTGTTCTTTCAGAAGCTCCTCATCCTTGGAGAGACACACACACCCCGAAGGTAATGCAACAGGAAAAGATTACAGATGTGCTTCAAATGGTTGAAATTAGAGGCAGTCAGGCAACCGACAGAGGTTCAATTGCCGGCATCCTTCTTAGGTTTGCAGAGACTCCCGGAGGAGGATGTCTCACCGCGCCATCATTACATCAGGGTTATTGCAAGGTGTGGAAGGAGATTGTTATGATCATTACCAGCATGTGATTGAGATTCATTGAACCAATAAGGAGAAGCCTAGACAGTGATAATTGTTGTTTTGCTCTAATCTCCAACATAGATGGTCTACGAGATGTTTGTAATGTGTGATTACTTGGACTAACGGTGGCAGGTTTTGTCGAGTTTATGGAAGGACAGACAAACGGCTCGTTCTACAGTGACGGACAGGAAATACAAAGAACATGTCTGAGGAATCGTCAATATCCCGATTGTTGTTTTGTCCTCATCGCCAACATACACGGTAGAACATTACATGATGTTATGTTTGGTTGTGGGCTTGGAAACATATTGATAAACAGATTATGGATGAACAACCGAACAGCTCTTTGGCTCAGTGACAGCCAGGAGAAAATGAGTGTAAAAAAACAGACCCATTTTTTGTATTGTTGTGGCAGCAGAGGGTAGAGACCAAACAGACTCAGTTATTAGCTATTTGCTGTAAAAGCCCAAACAGACCAATAAAGGTGGGGAGTAGGGACTGCCTGGCAGCATGGCATCTTCAGGACTGTGAGTTATCCCATCTGGATGAGGCCCTCTGGCTGTATTTGATTGAGCAGAGATTACTGTGTTTACTCTGGGGGATGATGTGTGTGTGTGTGTGTGCGTGTGCGCATGTGTGCTCTGTGGATGGTCTGCGAGTCATAAAACAGTGGTAATTGAATGAGTGAGAGACTGGAGCCCCCCTTCAGACAGATAGGTAGTAAATCACAGGCTGTGACAGGAAGGTTATCCTCTAGTATCCTCCTCCTACACTGTGGTGCTGTGAACAGGCCCATGAAGACATCTCTGAGAGGCTAGGGCCCAACCTGTACTCAAGGCTCTATCCCAACTGACATACAGGTAGTGAGTCGGACTATGACAGTAAGGCTATCTTCCTCCTACTATATATTGACCTGGACTAGGGGCCTGAATTACATTCTAGGAAGCACCCCAAATAACACCCTATTCCCTTATAATGCACCCTATTCCCTATATAATGCACCCTATTCCCTATATAATGCACCCTATTCCCCATAACGTGCACAAAAAATAGTGTCAGTTGAAATGGAGCAATGTTGTAAAAAAATGTTTTTTAAAAAGTTTACCAAAGATGAGTGAAAATATCTAATTTGTCGAATAATACATTCATCATGACACGCTTGGCCCTCTTCAATATCTGTTTCAATATCTGGCCCTCTTCAATATCTGTTGGCCCTCTTCAATATCTGTTGGCCCTCTTCAATATCTGTTGGCCCTCTTCAATATCTGTTGGCCCTCTTCAATATCTGTTGGCCCTCTTCAATATCTGTTGGCCCTCTTCAATATCTGTTGGCCCTCTTCAATATCTGTTGGCCCTCTTCAATATCTGTTGGCCCTCTTCAATATCTGTTGGCCCTCTTCAATATCTGTTGGCCCTCTTCAATATCTGTTGGCCCTCTTCAATATCTGTTGGCCCTCTTCAATATCTGTTGGCCCTCTTCAATATCTGTTGGCCCTCTTCAATATCTGTTGGCCCTCTTCAATATCTGTTGGCCCTCTTCAATATCTGTTGGCCCTCTTCAATATCTGTTGGCCCTCTTCAATATCTGTTGGCCCTCTTCAATATCTGTTGGCCCTCTTCAATATCTGTTTGCCCTCTTCAATATCTGTTTGCCCTCTTCAATATCTGTTGGCCCTCTTCAATATCTGTTGGCCCTCTTCAATATCTGTTGGCCCTCTTCAATATCTGTTGGCCCTCTTCAATATCTGTTGGCCCTCTTCAATATCTGTTGGCCCTCTTCAATATCTGTTGGCCCTCTTCAATATCTGTTGGCCCTCTTCAATATCTGTTGGCCCTCTTCAATATCTGTTGGCCCTCTTCAATATCTGTTTGCCCTCTTCAATATCTGTTGGCCCTCTTCAATATCTGTTGGCCCTCTTCAATATCTGTTGGCCCTCTTCAATATCTGTTGGCCCTCTTCAATATCTGTTGGCCCTCTTCAATATCTGTTGGCCCTCTTCAATATCTGTTGGCCCTCTTCAATATCTGTTATCTGTTGGCCCTCTTCAATATCTGTTGGCCCTCTTCAATATCTGTTGGCCCTCTTCAATATCTGTTGGCCCTCTTCAATATCTGTTGGCCCTCTTCAATATCTGTTTGCCCTCTTCAATATCTGTTGGCCCTCTTCAATATCTGTTGGCCCTCTTCAATATCTGTTGGCCCTCTTCAATATCTGTTGGCCCTCTTCAATATCTGTTGGCCCTCTTCAATATCTGTTGGCCCTCTTCAATATCTGTTTGGCCCTCTTCAATATCTGTTTCATTCATGTCATCCCATTAAGAGCTCTCTGCTCCTGGCTGATTGTTGTCCATCACACACATTAACACACACATCCCTCCCTCAGGTGCATCAGGTTCCAGCTACAACAAGATACTCATAGAAAAATGCAGTTGTATAAAAAAATCTGCATTTATGAATCACCGGCATGACTTTTTTCTAGAAATGCAAAAAATGTATAAAACCTCTAATGACGCATTGCGATGACAGAGGGAAGTGGTGTGTGTGTGTGTGTGTGTGTGTGCCCCCAATACTTTCCACAGGCCATTGGGTTCTAATAGGATAAGAAGGCATTCCATTAATTTCTAGCATTCTCTTTTAGTAGGTACCAGTAATGAAAAAGCCCATAGAGACTGTGGAGAGAGAATGACAGGAGAGATTTGTATAATATAATATAATATAATATAATATATTGCTTTATGGGCTGGAGACCAGAGACGGACTGGGACCAGAAATCGGCCTGGGCATTTCTAACACACTGGTTTTCCTCGAGGCCCCCGAACTAGCCTATTGTTTTCTTCAAGGCCCCCATAATGGCCCATGGTTTTCTTCAAGGCCCCCATAATGGCCCATGGTTTTCTTCAAGGCCCCCATAATGGCCCATGGTTTTCTTCAAGGCCCCCATAATGGCCCATTGTTTTCTTCAAGGCCCCCATAATGGCCCATTGTTTTCTTCAAGGCCCCCATAATGGCCCATTGTTTTCTTCAAGGCCCCATAATGACCCATGGTTTTCTTCAAGGCCCCCATAATGGCCCATGGTTTTCTTCAAGGCCCCCATAATGGCCCATTGTTTTCTTCAAGGCCCCCATAATGGCCCATGGTTTTCTTCAAGGCCCCCATAATGACCCATGGTTTTCTTCAAGGCCCCCATAATGGCCCATGGTTTTCTTCAAGGCCCCCATAATGACCCATGGTTTTCTTCAAGGCCCCCATAATGACCCATGGTTTTCTTCAAGGCCCCCATAATGGCCCATGGTTTTATTCAAGGCCCCCATAAAGGCCCATGGTTTTCTTCAAGGCCCCCAGTATTAACCAAATAATTATAATTCTGCTCAAGAAAAACTATTTAGACAGGCCCACTCAGCTAACAATGGACCAGCCCATCTGGCATTTGCCAAACTGCCCTACGGCCGGTCTGTTTCTGCTGGAGACTGGAGCGCTAGGCTGGTGTATAGATTCATTATAAACCAACGGACAGAGAGGAAGAGTTACCGTGGTAAATTTGCCGACTGTGTCTGAATAGGACAGAGACGGACTGTTTCAACTGTGTCAGGAAAGGCGAGTTGTGCGTGTGTGTGCGTGTGTGTGTGCGTGTGTGTGTGTGTGTGTGTGTGTGTGTGCGTGTGTGTGTGTGTGTGTGTGTGTGTGTGTGTGTGTGTGTGTGTGTGTGTGTGTGTGTGTGTGTGTGTGTGTGTGTGTGTGTGTGTGTGTGTGTGTGTGTGTGTGTGTGTGTGTGTGTGTGTGTATGTAACAGGAGATTGAAATTAGTTATGATCACAATGCTTCTCAGTAGGAAGTATAAGAGATAGGAAACTTTTTTTCTTTGATAGGAAACTTTCCTCTAACAACATAACAGATACAGAATCAAGGTGTCGGGTTCCAATATGAAAGATAACACCATTACATTCAACCCCAATGAAATGACACAGAGATGCTTTCTGTAGGTATCTGTTCCATCCATCATCCATCTGAGGACGTCTGGAGATTACGTGGAAATCAGCCACTAGGGGCAACAGTGAGCGCTGTTACCTTCAAGTAGGTTTTAGTTTTGCGAGGGTGTTGTGGACGGGGGTAGCCAGGAATTTCATCACAATGCAAGCACACACACACACACACACCTGTTGGCTGTGAACCTGAATCTCTTTGCGTCTGGTTTGAATTATGTGAAGGAATTCTTTGGCAATACAATCTCTGCCTGAGAGTTTACAGTTATGTGAATGTTAGCCTAGCCCTAGCTATAAATGTTAGTCTAGCCCTAGCTATGAATGTTAGTCTAGCCCTGGCTATAAATGTTAGTCTAGCCATAGCTATAAATGTTAGTCTAGCCCTAGTTATGTTAGTCGAGCTCTAGGTATGAATGTTAGTCTAGCCCTTGCTATGAATGTTAGTCTAGCCCTAGCTATAAATGTTAGTCTAGCCCTAGCTATAAATGTTAGTCTAGCCCTAGCTATGAATGTTAGTCTAGCCCTAGCTATAAATGTTAGTCTAGCCCTAGCTATAAATGTTAGTCTAGCCCTAGCTATGAATGTTAGTCTAGCCCTAGCTATAAATGTTAGTCTAGCCCTAGCTATAAATGTTAGTCTAGCCCTAGCTATAAATGTTAGTCTAGCCCTAGCTATAAATGTTAGTCTAGCCCTAGCTATGAATGTTAGTCTATCCCTAGCTATGAATGTTAGTCTAGTGCATGTTGCGTTGAATGACACTGCATGTTACGAGCCTGATCAAGGTTTTGCATCCGTCTCGCTAGTATCTTTAAGGTTCTTCCGAGGATCTCTTGGGGGGGATTGTCATCACCACAGCAGCCTTGCTACCACAGCCCCGGGACGTCTACCCGAGACTCCAAGCCAAACTCTACAGGGTCAACCCTCTGGATCCTTCATCTGCGGCCCTCTGCTTCATCGATTCCATTCTCATTGACTTCCTGAATCCTCATTATCACATCCATTCTGTTTCCACAACAAATTTTCTAAACTGGTCCTTTAACTAATGAATAGTCATTTCCTCTGTCTTGCTAACTCTGCCAGCAGTCCTCAGCCTTATCATAAGTTGTCAGCTGCTGTCTTCATTTCCCACCATAGTAGATGCCTGATACATAATAGTCTGCCTTTTGGGTTGTTAGTCTAGCCCTAGCTAGGAATGTTAGTCTAATCCTAGCTATGAATGTTAGTCTCGCCCTAGCTATGAATGTTAGTCTAGACCTAGCTAGGAATGTTAGTTTAATCCTAGCTATGAATGTTAGTCTAATCCTAGCAAGGAATGTTAGTCTAGCCCTAGCTAGAAATGTTAGTCTAGCCCTAGCTAGGAATGATAGTTTAGCCCTAGCTAGGAATGTTAGTCTAACCCAAGCTAAGAATGTTCATCTAGACATAGCTATAAGTGTTAGTTTAGCCCTAGCTATGAATATCAGTGTCACGACCGTCGTATGGAATGGACCAACGTGCAGCGTGGTGAGCGTACAGTTTCCTTTATTTGCAAATGTCGCCAACAAAACAATAATACAACAAAAACGACCGTGAAACTCCGTAAGGCTTTACATGCACAAACGAAGACAACTACCCACAACTACCAAAAGGAAAAAAGGATGCCTAAGTATGATTCCCAATCAGAGACAACGATAGACAGCTGTCCCTGATTGAGAACCATACCCAGACAAAACATAGAAACAAACAACATAGAATGCCCACCCCACATCACACCCTGACCTAACCAAATAGAGAAATAAAATGGCTCTCTAAGGTCAGGGCGTGACAGTCAGTCTAACCCTAATGATGAATTAAGGTCAGTAGTTATGTTTGGCAACACTGCTTCCTGTCAATGTATTTGTTCAGTCACATTGTTAATCAAAGAGCCTTTACCACCTACTGTTCACCACCTCTGTGTTCATCATAAGACAAACATATCAGGGGCCCGTATCCACAATGTCTCAGAGTAGGACTGCTGATCTAGGATCAGTTTTGGTTTCTGGATCAAAATGTCAGTTTATGTTTAATGCCATTACAGACTGCCAAATAGGAGAGTTCTTAGGTCTAATCTCCATCACACACCCACAAGCTGTCCATCATCACCCACTCAATGTGACTTCAGATTAGAATAATAATATCTCTCCCTGAACATGAATTTGAGAACACAGTGAAGCTCTGTCCCTCCTTTACAACAGTCTTTATACTGTATGCCCTCACACAGTGAGGGATGAACACCCGAACACTGGATCAGAGAGCACCAATAGGAATGGGTCTTAATATAACTGTTATAATCATCTATCATTATTATATCAGAATTAAACCCTATAATATAATATACTCTAATATATCCATGATTGACGTTTGTTCATGGGAAGAATCTCCTTTATGATTGTGTGTGTGTGTGTGTGTGTGTGTGTGTGTGTGTGTGTGTGTGTGTGTGTGTGTGTGTGTGTGTGTGTGTGTGTGTGTGTGTGTGTGTGTGTGTGTGTGTGTGTGTGTGTGTGTGTGTGTGTGTGTGTGTGTGTGTGTGTGTGTGTGTGTGTGTGTGTGTGTGTGTCTTTGCTGTATTCTGTTAAAGCCTCATTAATGCAACTGTGAGCGACTGAAAACATCAATGTTATGTCTCTTATCAGAGTGAACAGGAAATCTTCCTGTTTCCATCTACGGCACAGAGAGAGAGGAGAGAAAAAAACGGCTGAGTATGTGTGTCTGTTTAGAGTTTGTGTCTGTGAGTGTATGACTGTGTGCATGTGCGCCTGTGTGTGTTTCAGAATGACAGGAAGGCTCAATAATCAAATCCCCAAATGTCCTCTGTTTGTCTGTGAGAGGATGAGAGATAATTGCGTTCGGTAATAATGAGCTCTGGAAAATAGATTGTCCACCCAAATAGTTTTCCGGGAAATCTGTGTTTAGGGAATTTGGCATCATGGTATACAATACACCCAGCCTAATACAGTACTATCCATAGAAATATAGATCTATTCATTTAAAATAGATATTCATTATATTTCTATGGTACTATCATATACAGGTAACTGACAACCTAAAGGAAACACCAACATGAAGTGTCTTAATAGGGAGTTGGGCCACGACGAGCTGCCAGAACAGCTTCAATGCACCTTGGCATAGATTCTAGAAGTGTCTGGAACTCTTGGAGGGATGCGACACCATTCTCCCACGAGAAATTCCATCATTTAGTGGAAAAGGCTGTCTCAGGTGCTGCTCCAGAATCTCCCATAAGTGTTCAATTGGGTTGAGATCTGGTGACTGACTGACACACACACACACACACACACACACACACACACACACACACACACACACACACACACACACACACACACACACACACACACACACACACACACACACACACACACACACACACACACACACACACACACACACACACACACACACACACACATACTCCCTATGCTCCTTTGCGACCCCTCTTTCAAAGTCACTGAGAGCTCTTCTTCTAGCCATGGTAGCCACAGTAGTGGGCAACTGGGCATTTGTATACATGACCCTAAGCATGATGGGATGTTAATTGCTTAATTAACTCAGAAAACCACACCTGTGTGGAAGCACCTGCTTTCAATATACGTTGTATCCCTCATTTACGCAAGTGTTTCCATTATTTTGGCATTTCCCTGCATTTATCATAGAGATTATTAAGGTTATTATTAAGGTTAACCATAAACTGGTTTTGGCATATATTCATCATGTGTTGGACATACAGCCCGATCCATTATCAAATAGATTATTCCAGTTGAAGTGAACAATAGCTTTATGTGTTCACCCAGACTAGAATACAGTAGCTACCATCATTATAAATAAGAATTTGTTCTTAACTGATGGGCCTAGTTACATAAAGGTTCAATTAACAAGAAAATATATAATGTAGTTGTCATGGAGATTATTATTAAGGTTACCATGACCTATTGTTGGTATGTCCAACCTCTATGCTACAATCTCAGTGTACGAACAGTACTAATTGCAAATAGATTGTTGCCGTTATTAAGCTAACATATTTAATAATAGGTATTAAGTTAGGCCTACTGGAAGTTAATAACAGGTTTTAAATCCGATGAATCATCAACATTTTGGGGGGTATTCTACTGCCACGTAGACGACATTCTCATTGTGGAAAACACAGGTAGCTAAATACATTCATGTATCTCTTTCTCTCTCTCTCTGTCCTTTTTTATTTCTTCTTTTTTTTTTTTTCACAATTCGTCCATTTAAAAAAATCCTTGTTCCAGTTGAAGTCGGAAGTTTACATGCGCCGTCGCCAAATACACAATTCCTGACATTTAATCCTAGTAAAAATTCCCTGTCTTAGGTCAGTTAGGATCACCACTTTATTTTATCAATGTGAAATGTCAGAATAATAGTAGAGAGAATGATTTTATTTCATTTTATTTCTTTCATCATATTCCCAATGGGTCAGAAGTTTACATACACTCAATTAGTATTTGCTAGCATTGCCTTTAAATTGTTTAACTTGGGTCAAACATTTTGGGTAGCCTTCCACAAGCTTCCCACAATAAGTTTGATGAATTTTGGCCCATTCCTCCTGACAGAGCTAGTGCAACTTGAGTTAGGATTGTAGGCCTCCTTGCTCACACACGTGCTTTCAGTTCTGCCCACAATTTTTCTATGGGATTGAGGTCAGGGCTTTGTGATGGCTACTCCAATACATTGACTTTGTTGTCCTTAAGCCATTTTGCCACAACTTTGGAAGTATGCTTGGAGTCATTGTCCATTTGGAAGACACATTTGTAACCAAGCTTTAACTTCCTGACTGATGTCCTGATGTTGCTTCAATAAAACCACATAGTTTTTATTTCTCATGATGTCATCTATTTTGTGAAGTGCAGCAGTTCCTCCTGCAGCAAAGCACCCCCACAACATGATGCTGCCACCCCGTGCTTCATGGTTGGGATGATGTTCTTTGGCTTTCGTACCCCTTTTTCCTCCAAACATAACGATGGTCATTATGGCCAAACAGTTCTATTTTTGCTTAATCAGACCAGAGGACATTTCTCCAAAAAGTACGAACTTTGTCCCCATGTGCCGTTGCAAACCGTAGTCTGGCTTTTTTTTATGGAGGTTTTGGAGCAATGGCTTATTCCTCGCTGAGCAGCCTCTCAGGTTATGTCAACATAGGACCTGTTTTACTGTGGATATAGATACTTTTGTACCTGTTTCCTCCAGCATCTTCACAAGGTCCTTTGCTGTTGTTCTGGAATTGATTTGCACTTTTCACACCAAAGTACGTTCATCTCTAGGAGACAGAACGCGTCTCCGTCCTGAGCGCTATGAAGGCTGCGTGGTCCCGTGGTGTTTATACTTGCGTACTATTGTTTGTACAGATGAACGTGGTATCTTCAGGCGTTTGGAAATTGCTCCCAAGGATGAACCAGACTTGTGGAGGTCTACAATTTTTGTCTGAGGTCTTGGCAGATTTCTTTTGATTTTCCCATGATGTCAAGCAGAGAGGCACTGGGTTTGAAGGTAGGCCTTGAAATGCATCCACAGGTACACCTCCAATTGACTCCAATGATATCAATTAGCCTATCAGAAGCTTCTAAAGCCATGACATAATTTTCTGGAATTTTCCAAGCTGTTTAAAGGCACAGTCAATTTAGTGTATGTAAACTTCTGACCACTGGAAGTGTGATACAGTGAATTATAAGTGAAATAATCTGTCTGTAAGCAATTGTTGGAAAAATTACTTCATGCATGTGTCATGTGTCATTCACAAAGTAGATGTCCTAACCGACTTGCCAAAACTATTGTTTGTTAACCTTAGTGTATGTAATCTTGCGACTTCAACTGTACCTGAAAATTCTACTCTGTGTACTTTTGATGTTACCAGTCTATATACTAACATCCCCCATCAGGGCAGCCAAGAGGCCCTCATGTTCTACCTCAATGTACGTCCCCCTAATGCTCTACCCAGCACCAATTGTATGGTGGACTTGGCTGAACTGGCACTACCCTCCAACTATCTCTTCAGAGGAGACTTCTTCCTCCAGACCAAAGGGACAACAATGGGGAGCACTATGGCTCCTATTTATACTAACCTGTATCTAGGTACTGTAGGACCTTCCACCCCCACCTGGGTTATGGATGCCTGATGAAGACCTAGGGGTCGAAACCTTGTTGTTAATAAATATCACCTGGGAGCATGAGCAGCAGTGTGCAGCGTTTTCCTTCCTGTTGTCCATTAGTTTGCCTACAACTCCAGTACCTGAGGAAAGTACCTGGATGTGCGTATGTTTTTCAGCTTTCTACAATTCATCATCACACCAATGCCCATAATCCTATTTCCCTATTCTAACCCGATGATATTGATTGGTATGTTTGGGTAGGAACCTTGAAAAAGCTGATGTTTTTTGCTGAAAGTGCCCTGGAGGTCAGAATATTACGCAGGTGTGTTGGATTCATCATCATTTCCCTCCTCCACTATACGGTATTATAACATCACCAGTGAGGCAGTCAGGTCAAATGTGATTCCAGCTCCACAGCATCTCCTCCTAACTTCAATTGATATGTCGGAGATGGCAGGAAAGAGGGTGACATTGATTCCTTTATTTTGATTGGTTGGGCCCTCTTGGTGACAAATGAGCACTCAGGTTTGTTGATCTATCACCATGAGGGATGTGTGTGCTTTTGTGTGTGTGTGTGTGTGTGTGTGTGTGTGTGTGTGTGTGTGTGTGTGTGTGTGTGTGTGTGTGTGTGTGTGTGTGTGTGTGTGTGTGTGTGTGTGTGTGTGTGTGTGTGTGTGGCTGTGTGTGTGTGTGTGTGTGTTTGGCTGTGTGTGTGTGTGTGGCTGTAGACTTACCAGCCGGTCTGTTAGTTGAGCTGACTCATATGAGGTTCTTGTTATGTGGCCCAAGTGAACGAACACAGAGCGTGGTGGTTTGTTTGGAGTGAAAAATCTACAAAAAAAGTCTATGGTCTGTTTCTCTTAGCTAGGGCTAAACTAACATAACTAGGGCTAGACTAACATTCATAGCTAGGTCTAGACTAACATTCATAGCTAGGGCTAGACTAACATAACTAGGGCTAGACTAACATTCATAGCTAGGGCTAGACTAACATAGCTAGGGCTAGACTAACATTCATAGCTAGGGCTAGACTAACATAACTAGGGCTAGACTAACATTCATAGCTAGGGCTAGACTAACATTCATAGCTAAGGCTAGACTAACATTCATAGCTAGGGTTAGACTAACATTCATAGCCAGGGCAAGACTAACATTCACAGCTAGGTCTAGACTAACATTCATAGCTAGGATTAGACTAACATTCATTTGATGTCTTCTTTAAATGTGAGCTCAGTAGTTAGAGAGAGCGAGAGAGAGTGTGTGTTTGTTTGTGAGTGTTCTGCCCATGACCAGTCTATCAGGTTCTGGTTTGATGAGCCAGCTTGATCCACATCCTGGGTTTAATGATGCGTGAGGCGGCGGTACGCGGAACTCTAAATGATACGTTACTCTGCAACATAGATGAGACCTGCTCTCATAACTGCCTAACTACCAGTGTGTGTGTGTGTGTGTGTGTGTGTGTGTGTGTGTGTGTCAGTCTGAACAGACTGGGAATTAACATTGTTCCTTTGATTACAGCTGCTAGGCTATGTTCAAAATGGAACGCTATCCTTATACAGTGTGCTACTTCTGAAATTACACACTATATTCTCTGTCCTCAAACTGAAGCAGTGTCTTTCAGCTCTTTCGTGAACAATGATCAGTCTCACTTCTTTCTCCCGATCCCATTGTCTGTGTTCTCTCCCTAGCCATGAACTTAAGGCATTATTATTTTCATCAGAAGTAGCACTGCTCTGTCTGTGTGTGTGTGTGTGTGTGTGTGTGTGACCACGTATACTATTGTGATGCTGTCATCTCAGAGTTGACCTTCATATAAGAGTTCAGAAACCATGACAATGGTCATTGAGAGATGTTTATTCTTTAACATAACTATGGCAAACCTTTCTCCCAGATGTAGCTTGATATCATATGAAATGGCCGTGTGTTTAACAATGAATAGAAAACACCAAGGTGGCTCAGAAAGAGACAATTATTTCAACATCATATCAACATATCATAAAATACTACATATAGCATCATACTCCTGGCCACGTTTATCCAATATTGTGTTTTAGACATTCACAAAACTGTAGAAAAACATTGGTTGAATGTTGGAACGTGGCTGGAATGGTTGAGCTTTTTTAAAGTCTGTATTCACAGGATAGTTTGTTTCCAAGCTGTGGTGTGGCGTAGTGCTGCCGACCTTTTGGAAAAACAACATTTTGATGCTTTTACTGCACGTACTGTAGTGGGTTTTAGTCTTTCCCCCAAAAGCCTTTGCAACATAAAACATGTAGATGTTTTGTCACAGGTAGGTACATTATTTGTTTAAAGCCACGGATCCGACCATGCACGATAACAATTTATATTTTTAAAAAAACATACAAACAACCAAAAAGTCCCAAGTCTAATCATACCATTCTTCGTTTATCCCTGCAGAGAATCTTTTTAAAAGATCTTCGGAAGTCATTGTTGAAGATTGTATAGATAATGGGATTGGCTGAACTGTTACAGTAGCCGAACCAGAAGAAGAATTTAAACAGTGTGTCAGGTATGTAACACAAGTCACAGAGCGCCGTCAGAGTGTAGGTAAAGAAGAAGGGGAACCAGCAAACGACAAAAACTCCAATGACCACAGCCAAGACGAAGGTGAACCGTTTCTCCCTGTTCTGTCTCCCCTTCCATCGACTCCCCTTAGAGCTCTGTCTCACCACCAGTTTAGGCAGCGCCGGGTGGTCCACTCCTGGTTTGATCTGGCTCAGTTTGGTTTTTGCCGTGCGTTTCTTCTTCTTGATAGAACAGGGGTTGTTGACCTGGTGGTCAGACGACGAGGAGTCCTCCATGTCCACGCCGTTTATCTCCCCTTCTTTCTCGTCCTCTCCTCTGTGTTCATCCCCCTCTCTGTCTCCTTGCTCTCCGTTGAGCTTCTCGTGACAAGCGTGTTGGTCACCTCCGACTCCCCCAACTCCGTTCTCCTTCTTGCCCGTCACCGGCGACACTGCGGCCGCCATTTTGGGTTTCCGGTCGCCCGGTGGTACCCGCGTCCGTTTCTTAGCGATCTGATAGATCCGGATGTAAACGAGGATCATGATGATGCAGGGCACGAAGAACGAGCCGATACTGGACGAGATCATGTACCACTTGTCTTCGTTGATCTTACACACCGGCCCCTCCTCTTTATCGCTCTCCTTCTCCATGCTGATGAGGGGCGGGAATGAGATCACCGCGGCGATGACCCACACGATGACGATGATGCACTTGATCCTGCGCGGTGTCCGTTTCAGGTTGTACTCGATGGCCTTGGTGATTGACCAGTACCTGTCCAGACTAATGGCGCACAGGTGGGCGATGGATGCCGTACAGAAGAGAACGTCCAGTGCAAGGTAGATCTCGCACCAGACTTTACCAAAGTACCAGTAGCCCATGAGTTCGTTGGCCAGGGAGAAGGGAATGACCAGGGTTGCAACCAAAATGTCCGCCGACGCCAACGAAACCAGGAAGAGGTTCTGAGGGGCCTTCAGGGCCCGGCTAGTAAACACAGCGATGACCACTAAGACGTTGCCGAAGACTGTCAATAGGATGAGCATCCCGACCAGGATCGTTAGGGGCAACGAGATCTGGAGGCTATAGGGCGGACCCCAAAGGATGGTCTCATTGGTCATGTTGCTCATGATGGTCGTGCTTGTAAGAGTCTCATTGGTCACGTTCGTCATGTTGTCCCACCCCGCCATTGATTCTCCTTAGATCCTTACAATCATGTAAGGTCAGCAAATGTCATCCAGGAGACCATGTAGTTTGCAACTGGAAGACTGGAAAGTGAGGGTGTGGGACTCTTCAGTGTTTTTGTTTTTGTTATTTTTCGCTCCATTGCATGTTGGTCAATCAAGAAGTTTAGGTTGAATACAGCTGACTGTCACTTCATCTGAAAAATAGGAGGTGCAGAAGTAAGAATTTTAGCAGGAACTGGAGATGCCTTAACTGTCAATTTACACAAATACAACATAACTCTCTAGTTATACTTTCCAAGAATATAGCAGGTACACACTAAATATAACTCTTACCTCAAGCATTGTGCTGTGTCACTTGGGTCCTTTTGAGTGGCCGACAATAGAATGGACAGTGAGCAACTTCTTCATGCAGGTCAGTTACCCGAATCAGCTGGCTTCTCACGCATCTCTTCTGTGTTCCATGGACGAGCGCGAGCTAAGGTTTCACAGTCAGTTTTCCTCTGCACAGCTCTGTATCTAAGTCTGTCTCACTAGCGGAGAGCTAATAGAGCCGTAATCACGTTATCCTGTGGCTGCTGCTCCTGCTGCCGCTGTCGGTTCTATCAGTGGAGACTATCGCCCTACTATGCTACTGTTGGCCGCTCCAAACTCAGTTCTGCCACGCCCTCTATTTATAACCCCAACCACCCAGAACTGCGTTGCTATAGCAGCACCCGGAGCCTACACCACGTGGAAATTAAACACAGGCTTTTTATTTACTTGGCGCGCGCCAACTCCATTCCGTTCACGAACCAACCCATTTCAAGCACCATTTATTGTCACACCAACCATTCTAAAACTGTTAAAACGATATAGAAAAAAACGAAAGGGGCTGGGGTTCATAGTCAATGGTAAGATAATTATAGACTAAGCAGTAAACTATTGACCAGTTAACATTGGCTTTAGCCTAAGCTTAATAGTTAGCCTATAGGGTAAAATAACCAATGTCAGCCCATGTGATGATCATTGATGGATCAACATTGATGGACGACCGCGAAATGTGAGTTACAGATCTGTCCTTTTCATTGAAAGCAAGTCTAAGAAGCGATAGATCTGTTCCATGTGCACTACTTCTATGCTTCCTGTTCTTAAGTTTAGTTTTCGTGTATTTTATTTTCGATTTTGCACACCCGCTTTAAACAACTGAAAAAAACAATATTTGTGGTTATTGAAAACATATTAGATGATACAATTGCTTGTTTTGTCACAAACTGAAATTAGGCTATACGGATTTTAGCAACCAGGAAATGGCAGAGCGATTTCTGCATATTGTAACATATGTCATTGAGACAGACCGCATTGGATCAACTTGAAGAGTGATAACACCAAGAGGTAGGCTATGCCCAATTTAGCCACTCTTCCATTTTGGAACAGGTACTTTCAATAACATAGCCTTCTATCAGTATAACGCTTTTCTATCATATCATGTGTAGTTGGGGAGTGGAGGAAGGTGTTGTTAGTGTGATATCATATGACAGCGGAATCCTGTGTTTTGAGTAAACATCACTGCTAGTGATCATGCGTCAGCGTGCGGATGGAGCGCGAGGACACAGTGACACCTGTCGTCTTCTGAAAAAGCTTCCGCGCCCGGCGTCGGTCTCTCTCGGATTCGCTTTGGAAGAAATAGTCTGAGGCGCGCCATCACCACTGATGTTATGTGACGTTCAGGATTGTAAAACCTACCGTTAAGTATCGAATTATACCACATAGTACTCTATGCTTTTACTGAAAACAATATGAACTATTATCCGTTTTAACTTTGACCTTTTCTAATAAGACCATAGGTGCTTCCAACTTCTGTTCTACCATAAAACATTTTTAAAAATGCAAAAGCGTCACATATTTGACATAATTTAAATAGGTTAAGAAAGGACTATCCTAGGTAAATCTTTAGGCAAGGTATTTGGTTAATGCACTAAATTGTAATGTACTCCGATGCAACATCATCATCACGTGCTAAGTGCAGTCCAAATTTGGACTTCCAGTTCAGATGACACATGAAGTATTGCGATACTTTACCAGTTATTTTACCAGATACTTTCTCCATTTTCTCGTGGTGGCTTAAATGGCAAACGACAAGACAGAAGAGAAAAAAACGTACCTCACTTGTAATATATCTAATGTAATGTATTCTGAAACCCCAGTCAAAAACCCCAATCTGACTAGAATTCAAATATATTTAGAAGTTGAAGGGTGAAAGTAAATGACGTTGACTGGAGTCGAGATGTGAGGGACCATGTTTTCAATGATCCAGTAGGGGACGCTCTTGTATTGGGACAGGCAGAGCCGTTTTCGCCTCTCTGGGTACAGGTGCAATAGAATGGAACGTGTCGAGATTGAGAAGTACAATTTCCAGTTTTATTACAGACCATATCCATCTACTTATTCATAATTCATCAACTGTAATATTGAATCAAAGTCAGACGTACCCATCCATATAAATAGAAAGTGTAATTATGTATATATCGTTTTTATTTAGACAGTTTGGAAACAGAGTGGGAGGCAGGGAAGCATCAGTACAGAAGAATGAGTGGATGTGAGATTGAACAGTGGGGAGTTGTACATGTGCCATGAATGTCACCACTCGACTACAGCTCTACACAAAGTTAGTCATTCAGATATTCTACGTGCCTGTTATTGCTCTTCGATTGCGGTTTAGACCTTTCATTGGTCAGTCTGACGTAACCTTACTGTATGTATGCATCCCAAATGGCACGCTTTTCCCAATATAGTGCACTACTTTTGACCGTAACCCCAGGGAGCCTAGTCAAAAGTAGTGCAGTGCATTGTATAGGGTGCAATTTGGGATAAACGGTCATGTGCCATAAGTGAAATAAGAGGAAGATATTGAACTAATGTAAGACTGTATTGAAACAGCAAGACACTACCAGTCTATGAATTTGTTATCGCTTTATCCAATTGGACAATATTAGGGGCAGTCTCCCACACACTAATTAAGCCTAATTGAGTTAGCTTTTAGTCCATGACCAGGCTTAATCTTTGGCCGGGAAACTGATATAATGGTCAGTTATATTTTCTCATTTGAAAGAACAACACATCCATACAACATCATTATACATTCAAGACAGAGACATGGTAACCGTTTTCTTTATGTTCAACAAGTAACAAACTGCACATTACAATTCATTGGATTAAAAGTACATTTATCCGTTTTTTTTTCCAGAGCTTAAATTCCACAATTTGACAAATAGTGGGAAAACCTCAAATAGAAAATGAAAACCAAAGCATTGTGCAGGCATAACGGGAGTAATATACAAACATCAGAACATTCTGAAATGATGAAGTTTGTACACTCGAATGACAACAAATGACACACACGTTTTTCTAGGTACAAAAGAGACATTTGAGAGAGAACAGCCCAGTCCTGAACATATGAAAAAAGGCACAATATTGCCTCTTTTTCAAATATGGGAAACATTTCAACTGCTTTTTCTGGGGGCGGGGGGGGGGGGTTGGTTAACTGACTAACATGATAATAAATCAATTCCATTTTAAATTAAGTCAAGAAGTACAAAATCAAATTCCAATTTCCCTCAATGCTCCTTTATGTAATTTCAGCAAACATCAGGAATGAACTGAATTGAAATGGATCCCTGCTGACTAACATACTGTTCAACGGTCTCTAGCTGATACTGCTGTCTATAATAGACAGAGATGTTGAATGCACTTCACTACCAAAGATATATACTGAACTCAATTTTACCTTTAGCAAAAGGGCCAGACAATGTAGCTAGTACCGGATAATGTAGATAATGCTTCTAGAATCTACGTAGCCCAAAAACATTCTGGGCCTAGACGGTATAGCAACAATTCAAAGCCTATATGAGTTTAGTTTTTAATTTAGCTTCAGGCAACAAGTTTGGGCACCCTACGTATATCAAGTGTTCCAGAGTAGGTGTGCTGCTGATGTAGGATCCGTTTCACCTTTTAGATCATACTGAATAAGATTACATGGACAGGTGGGACTCTGGGCCAGTGTTCAAAAATAATCTCACAGTAGGACTGCTGATCTAGGATCAGGTCTCCACCTGTCCATATAATCTTATTCAATATGATCTAAAGGGTGAAACGGACCCTACATCAGCACTCTTACTTTGAGACAGACACTTGGGCTGCGTTTAGACAGGGAGCCCAATTCTGATCTTTTTTCACTAATTGGTCTTTTGACCAATCAGAGTAGCTCTGAAAAAGAGCTGATGTGAAAAAATCGTGTGTGATTGGTCTAAAGACCAATTACTGGGAAAAAAGATCAGAATTATGCTGCCTGTGTAAACGGTCTAAGTGCCATTCTCTTCTGTATGATTGGGATTTTGAAATTGTGCCCTTGCATTGCTAAAAGGTCATATACTGTGCAGGACTCTTGGCTTAAATGCTGCTTCATGTGTTTTGAAAAGAAATACAAATTCAGTTACAGAGAAGAAGGGAAAAAAAATAACAAAGACAAAAATAGGAATTACTTGAGGACATAGGCAGCTCTGTTCTGCTCTCTCAATGTGACCGGCAAACAACCAACCATGTTCATTTTGCAGTACTTTTTGGTGAAAGCAAAAAAATTAAAAATTACAAGTCACTTTTTTTTTTCAATTTGTAAACGTTTATAGGTTTATTAATTAAAAAGATGTATGTACATGCAGAACGTCAAACATTACAGTTTGTCACCCATTTTGCAAACTTGAGTCTGAATAATTTTCTTTACAATGGGTCGGCTTTGATTAAAAATTGTGTCATTTACAACCAAGCAAACAAATCCTTTTTCTAATTTCATTTGCCAAGTAATATTTAGTGAAGGCATGTCTCTCGGTACTAAACAGTAGAATGTTAAGGTAAAATAAATATGTCATGTCACCATTTTTCCAATTCTCTTACATACGCTACTTGGACCATGGTGGCCACCGTAGTCAGGTCTGCATATATCCTGTACTCATATTGGTAGACAGAAAAGAGAACCTTTAAAAAACAGCGTGGTGTTCTGGAACATAGTCGATCAATCTCATTTCTGACCATTAAACAGTCAACTCACTTGTGTATAGGCCTAGGGCCAGGAGTTATTCCTAACCCTGCTGTGACCTGAGAAGGGGGGTCCTGGGCCATATAGTTATTATCGGCTGTAGCCAATAATAAAATATTAGCCTTAGTTTTTCCTGGTCAGGTGACTGGTCACATAACAGGTTGGGGAAAGCATTTTCCCCGATTTTATATCAAACTGATTTTCTGTTTTACGTAAGTAAAAAGAGCCAAGTGACTGAAGGTCTGACTGGGTGAAAGTTGAGGGAGAGGTGATGCTTGGTGCACGACTTAAGGCAGTCAAATGAATGTTGGTTTTTGCTCCAACCCCCGTTGTAACTAACCTGATTCAGTTTATCAACCAGCTAATTATTAGAATCAGGTGCGTTAGTTTAGGGTTGGAGCAAAAACCTACAGGACAGTAGCACTCCAGGAACAGGGTTGGAGACCACTGGTATAGGGATTGTTTGGGGTGGCCTGTAGCTAGCATGGAATCTGAAATGAATTGTGTTGTTTCACTATTGCTCACTAGTGTTCCAGAATAATGAAACTGAACACAGAATTCAGTTTGGAGAGTGCTTATGTGAACTGTCAATCAATCATTAGGTCAGGTTAAAATATGCATGCACAGAGCAAGAAAGGACAGAAAATGAAAGTTATCTACTACAGCCACAGACACAAAGAAGGGTTAATAACAAAAAGGTTTAACAGTTAAGGCTGCTTGATAAAGAATAGGTAGGTAAAGCATTGCTGGCTGCACAATGTTTCAAATACTGTGAAATGTACAAAATAAATCTACAGGAAACATTTTTGCAGATACCAAATAGTAGCAACATTAGCTGGTCTTCTATATACAACGACTCGCCACATCAACGTAGTTCCAACCCAGACAAAAAACCATGTCAAATTATTTTAACATGCTTGGTTTCCTACACAATAGTCAGGCAAGAAAAAGGATTGAGACACAAAATACATTTTGCTAAAAGAAAAAAATGGCCATGATTATTACACACTTTCTATGACCCAAAATCAGACGATTGAAAAATAAACACCACCTAGTTGTCTCCAAATCATTGGGATGCATCAGAACAATACCTCTTCGTCATCAACCTCAGATACAACAATCCAAAATATGACCACCCCCAAACCTAGACTGTCACACATTTATTTTTCAAAAAGCGCATTTAAACTTACATTCCTTGTTTTGATAAATGCTTTTCTGAATAATGACGATTATGTCTCAGGTTCTCTAGACATACGTCCCCTCACCTTGCAAATGGCACATAGATACAAATATGAACAAAAACAGACTCAACATTATAGGGGACAACAGCGTTTCTCTCGCTGCATACCCTAATGCACATCTCACTGAAGGCATTTTCACAATGATTCCATTTTGTTTATAGCTAAAACATAAATACACAACCAATCCCCCAAAACAATTTACATTTTTTTTTTTCATTTCTTCCGAAGCTTTTTTAAAATATAAAACCAGGAATGCAATGCCTCTGGTGGTGTTCTTTGAGCGTGAACGAGAAGAAAGCCCTTTTTACATTTTTGTCTTTTCAAAAAAGTATTGTTGTAACTGCGTCGTTATAGGCTCAAATATGCACCTTGGTTTTTCCTTGTTGTACGTCGGTCCAAACAATTTGATCTGTTTGAAAACCACCAAACCTCATGTGACCCCAAACTCAGAGGTCAAGGGCAGAGGTCAATCTTCCCAGCCAGGCTACTGTACGAGTCTTGTATATCGATGTTGATTTTGTTAAGGATAGATCTCACTTTTCCCGCCCCATCAATCGTTTACAGCATATTTTTCAAGCAGCAACAGGTTCTGCTGGTAGGATTAGAAGCAGCAATACATTTTGTCTGGGTGTGTGCTCTGCCCAGGCCTCGTTTTTCTTAGCAGTCCACAACCCACATCGAAACTGTAATCGTAAGCTGCTGCCAAAAAACTAGACCCACACTTGATTGAAAATAAATACTAAAAGATGATTGAGTACAAAGCTTGGACGCAACACATTCATTTCCAAAACCAAAAAAGCTTTTGGTTTGATCTACCTTAGTTGGGATTTTAATGTACAGTCACGTGATATAATACTAACCCAATACAGTGTCAAAAAAATTATAGTAACAGAAAATGATTTACATTTTACAATGTGGATCTCAATGAATTGCAATAATTTGACAAAACATTTTTGCTTGTAGTACATATGAGCAAGATATGGGGTACTTTAATACATTTTTAAACATATCAATAAGACCCTTATTGGACATATACAGTTCAAGCTAATATTTTCCATCAAGATTGATAGGACGAAAGCCAAAAGGTTTGAATTCAACGCTCCACATACTTACTAGTTTAGATTTATTTTGAGCTTGTCATCTCATCCTTAATATTCATTTGACACCATTATAAAATATACATGAAACTGTTCAAAGAGATAAAATACTTCTTCACTGTGAAACAAAAATGCCCCAGTTCAACGTAACCATGGAGATAAGGATATTGTCATTGTTAAGAGGATGATGCCAATGTCATTTAGAAAGTGCATAAGAACAGCATCATTGCTGGGACAGTGTGGGACAACAAAAAAAAGGAAGCCAAGTAACACAAACTTTCAGATCTCGTGAAGAGGCGTATTAAAAAAGCAGTCAAAGAAACTGGATGTAAAAATGACAAATGGGTTTTGATTCGTGTTTTTGGCATACCTTAACGACCGTAACCATGGCAACGTTAGTCATTAGTTATATTGACACCTTTCCTTCAACGTTCCTGATATGTTGTTGTTGGTCAATCGTTTCCACGTTGTATGACAGCCCCAACACTGAAGACATAGCAAAAAAGTAAACATTACAATGACTCAAATTGCACTCAAGGCAACAATCAGTATTTATAGAATATATAAAAATCACTACAGATCACTTATCTAATCACCTGTCTTTTTATAGTTTAACTATTTTTGTTATTTTTTCTCTCAAAGCAAAAACAAATCTAATATCTTAAAACATGAGGGCAACATTACTGCCTATTTTGGAAAGGTTTGAGTCAAACTTGTTAAGTCCATTTTTTAAAGCATTAAAGATTTTGCATTTATTTTATATATTACTAGCTTACTGTTTAAAGATGACTGCTTATTTTTTAAATGTAAAACCTCCGAACGCCATTGATTCAAATGTATACTTTACCGCTTTATTATATAGAATCATTGTCATCCAACTATGATAGAACTAATATAAAACAAATGTAAAAAGTAATACCATAATTCTAGAAAGAATTTGTTTAACTAAATGATACCTTTGTATAATGGACAATTGTGTTTAGAGCGTCAGAAAAACCAGTGGACCTTCCCGGGCATATAGGCACTGTTTTTTTACGTATTAATGTGAAATTAAAAACAACATTAGACCTTTGTTCTTTAACCTCAAACCTCACGATAACAAATCTTTAGTCGAGTGGTAAAAAAAATATATACATATCAAAAAGAAAAAAAAGACAAAATTAACATTGATAATGGCAGCAGCAGTAAAAATTAAAGTTTCAAATATTTTTGCATACAATAGTTGTATCCTAAGCTCTCCTAATATACATACCTAATTACTGTAAATATGTTGGCATTGGGAATCTGGTTTCTATGTTAAAAGAATCATAGCCACTTTAGCTCACTGTTACTCAATATACATGATCCGGTTTGGCAAAAGGTGGTAGAGATATTAAAGGACAATTCCACCACTTTGTAATCTCCTATTCATTACCTCCAGCACTATACCAGTGTCTTCACATGTATGAAAACAGATTATGTATCATATGGTGCTGGAATTAATTAATATAATGTTTAAAAAAATAAAAGTTGTGTAATGACCCTTTAAGTTTTGTCTTACACGATTCGGGAATAAAATATTGGAGAAGTTGGCCTTCTAAATGGCTATGATTCCTCAACAGAAACACTGGAGCACAGTCTCAATATAAATGTACTTGTTTAGTTTTTTTCCGCATATAGATAGATAATGTATGAACTGAAAATGTTTTCCTCTTTTTGTACATTTAGTTTGTTTTTGTTATGATTTATATATTTTTTTACAGTGTATGACACACGTAGTTGGATAGGTAAGTGATTGGGTGGGCGTCGGCCTTCAGAATATGGGCGTGGTCTATCCAATTATGGGCGTGGTCCGTTGTCAGATCATGGGCCTTGCGTGGGCCTGGTATATCTGCCATCAAATCAGCTCTCAGACCATGGCCTCCTTCTGGGCCCTCAGACCACAATCTTGGCCTCCGGGCCCTATCAGACCATGGCCCGGTAGGGCCCCTGCATCTTGAGGAACTGGATAATGAAGGAGGGGCCCCCGGCGACGATCTGCGGGGGCAGATGGCTGAGAGGACAGTTCTCGATACTCATGATGGACAGCTTGCTGCACAGGGCCAGCTCAAACGGGAGGCTGTGCAGGTTGGGGTTGTCATTGAGGTACAGCTCCTCCAAGTTCTCCAGTGTACCTAGGATAGAAAGAAAGGATAGAGAGAGGGATGGAGGATACAGGAGTGTTATATTCTACCTGGAGGCACAGACAGATCAGGTACATACAGTAATTATCGCTGGGGCTAAAATATGCTAATTAAACTGTTTAGCTGAAGTTACGTTTTATATGTAATATATAAATATATGCCATCTAGCAGACGCTTTTATCCAAAGCGACTAAGTCATAGTCGTATATAGACTTATTTTTCTACTGTATGTTTGTTTTACACCATGTGTAACTCTGTTGTTCGTGTCAAACTACTTTGCTTTATCTTGGCCAGGTCGCAATTATAAATGAGAACTTGTACTCAACTAGCCTACCTGGTTAAATAATGTTAAATAATGGTTTCACCTACCTGGTTAAATAAATGCGTGCATACATTTTAAGTATGGGTGGTCCCGAGAATCTAACCACCACCCTGGCGTTACAAGCACCATGGTCTACCAACTGACCTACAAAGGGCCACATGTAGTTCTCTCTCTATTCTGTATCCAAATGAAAGCTTGTGACCTCCTCCAATAAGCTCCTTGTTTCTCGATGACATTTGGAGTTCAGGTGAGGATGGAAGGAATCAAGGAAGTACTTTTGAGATTCACTCCTAGTCCGAGTTGTTTGTAGCCTGGGTACCAGTCTTTCTGTATATTTGGCAAATGACAGAGTACAACGAGTGGTCTCAGCAGAAACAGACCGGTACCCAGTGGTATGAGGTAAAATGTACTTACCGATCTCCTCTGGCAGGTGCTGCAGCAGGTTCTCTCCCAGACCCAGGTGGGTCAGGTTGGTGAGGTGACCGATCCCACGGGGCAACGTGGTCAGCTGATTATTGGTCAACACTAGTTTCTGAGAGGATACAAGCAAAAATGGAATGTCAATATCACATGATGAAAACAGCTTAGCTGTTGGTGAATAAATTATTCTATCAGAGCTCCATCGTTAAAACCCTGGAGATATAAAATGGTTTATTTAAAAAGGTCCAATGCAGCAGATCAATATCAAATTGTTTTCAATAAATAAAAAATAAATAAAAAGAGATTATTATCCAAGAGCAATTTCTCCAGCAAAAATTGTGCTAGGAGTGTCAGAGTGGTCTGAGTGGGGAGGGGACAAGTGAAAGATTCCCAAACCAATAAGAGCACTCTTTCTTATTGGTCTATTAACTCATTTACCACTTGGTGATGTCAGGCCAAAACTCCAATCAACCAAAACAGGCTTACATTTTAGAGACGGTCTTTTCAAACAGCTCTTACGCTAAAAGAGCATTACCATAATTTTTACAATTTCACAGCATTATTCCAACCTTAGTGTGGAAATACAAAAGTATGTGGACACCTGCACGCCAAACATCTCATTCGAAAATCATGGGCCTTAATATGAAGTTGGTATCCCCTTTGCTGCTAGAACAGCCTCCACTCTTCTGGAAAGGCTTTCCACTAGATGTTGGGACTGGCTTCCATTCAGCCACAAGAGCATTAGTGAGGTCAGGCACTGATGTTGAGCGATTAAGCCTGGCTCACAGTCGGCGTCCCAATTCATCCCAAGGGTGTTTGATGGGGACTGCCAGATGGTGAGGCATGATTCATCGCTCCAGAAAATGTGTTTCCACTGCTCCAGAGTCCAATGGCGGCGAGCTTTACACCACTCCAGACGCGTGGCATTGTGCATGGTGATTTTAGGCTTGTGTGCGGCTGCTTGGCCATGGAAAGCCATTTCATGAAACTCCTGACCGACAGTTGTTGTGCTGACGCTGCTTCCAGAGGCAGTTTGGAACTCAGTAGTGAGTGTTGCAACCGAGGACAGATGATTTTTACGCTCTACACGCTTCAGTACTCGGCGGTCCCATTCTGTGAGCTTGTGTGATCTACCACTTCACAACTGAGCCGTTGTTGCTCCTAGACATTTCCGCTTCACAATAACAGCACTTACAGTTGACCGTAGCAGCTCTAGAAGGACAGAAATTTTACGAAATGACTTGTTGGAAAGGTGGCATCCTATAACGGTGCCACGTTGAAAGTCAGAGCTCTACACTAAGGCCATTCTACTGCCAATGCTATGGAGATTGCATGGCTGTGTGCTCAATTTTATACACCAGTCATCAACAGGTGTGGCTGAAATAGCCAAATCCACTCATTTGAAGGGGTCCATGCATTTCTATATATACACATAGTGCCTTCGGAAAGTATTCAGACCTGGACTTTTCACATTTTGTTAGATTCAATTGTTCCACCCCCCACTCAATCTACACACGATACCCCATAATGACAAAGCAAAAACAGGTTTTTAGAAAATAACACATTTACATAAGTATTCAGACCCTTTACTCAGTACTTTGTTGAAGCACCTTTGGCAGTAATTACAGCTTTGAGTCTTCTTGGGTATGACGCTACAAGCTTGGGAGTTTCTCTCAGTCTTCTCTGTAGATCCTCTCAATCTCTGTCAGGTTGGATGGGGAGCGTTGCTGCACAGCTGTTTTCAGGTCTCTCCAGATGTTCGATCGGGTTCAAGTCCGGGTTCTAGCTGGGTTACTAAAGAACATTCAAGAGACTTGTCCCGATGCCACTCCTGTGTCATCTTGGCTGTATGCTTAGGGTCGTTGTCTTGTTGGTTGAAAGGTGAACCATCGCCCCAGTCGGAGGTCCTGAGCGCTCTGGACCAGGTTTTCATTAAGGATCTCTCTGTTCGTCTTTGCCTCGATCCCAACCAGTCTCCCAGCCCCTGCAGCTGAAAAACATCCCCACAGCAGGATGCTGCCACCACCATGCTTCACCATAGGGATGGTGCCAGGCTTCCCCAGATCTGTGCCTCGACACAATCCTGTCTCTGAGCTCTTCGGACAATTCCTTCAACCTCATGGCTTGGTTTTCGCTCTGACATGCACTGTCATCTGTGGGGGCTTATATACACCTTTTACACCAATCATGTCCAATCAATTGAATTTATCACAGGTGAACAACCAAGTTGTAGTTTATTTCTTGTTTACAATAACGGCTTACCACGGCCACACCCTAACAACACTGGGCCAATTGTGCGCCGCCCTTTGGGACTCCCAATCACGGCCGGTTGTGATACAGCCTGGAATCGAACCAGGGTCTGTTGTGACGCCTCTAGCACTGAGATGCAGTGTCTTAGACCACTGCACCACTCAGGAGTAGTAATATCAAGGACGATCAATTGAAACCGGATGCACATGAGCTCAATTTCGAGTCTCATAGCAAAGGGTCTGAATACTTCCGTAAAAAAGCTTTTTCACTTTGTCATTGTGGGGTATTGTGTCTAGATTGATGAGGGGAAAAAACTATTTAATCAATTTCAGAATAAGGCTGTAAAGTAACAAAATGTGGAAAAAGTCAAGGGGTCTGAACTTTCCAAAGGCACTATAAAAGTATATATAAATCTATTTTTTCAATGCATTGAGCCTTTAAAAGTAGAAGAAAGATTACTTGTGTCAATGGAATGACTCATCACAGCACTACAGTATCACTACATCGGTTAGTGGTCTTTGAATGGTTTATAACTCAACACATTTTAGTTAAAGGTTGTAGGCCTAAATGCTTACGTGACAGTGTAGGGAAATAACGTAATAGTATCAAACCTGTAAATCTTTCAGGTAAGCGATTTCATTCGGGAGCGATTCCAGCTTGTTCTCCTCCAAGTCGAGCTCCCGTAGTTTCCTCAGGTTGCCAATACCATGTGGCAACTTCTTGAGAAGATTGTTGGACAATATCAAGACCTGTGAAAAAAACAAGATGTTTCAGAACACTGAAGCGAACGGTCACAACCTGTAGCTTGTGTTACAGACCTAAAAATAACTAAATAGTTGATCACCTACTGTATGCTTAAATAGGAGAGTGATAATAATTTAGATTTTCTGGTCCGTTTGAATAATGTATGAATTGATGATGGCAATTCATACATAGTAGTAGTAAGTCCACATTTCTCAGGAAAGATCCCATCTGGGAATTCTATCTAGGCCTCACCTCAAGCGAAACGAGACCGCAGATGTCCTCAGGGATCTTTGTCAGCTGATTGGTGGCCAGGTTGAGCTCCACCATACTGGTCCACGTGCCAAAGTCTAGAGGCAGAGACGTCAACTGGTTGTCCTGAAAAAAACAAAAAAACAATGACAACAATTCCAGAACCAGAAGAGAAAGAAGACATGATGAGCAACACCTTATTGAACAATGTCACCTCTTTACCTAAGCCACCATCATCACCAACCATTGTCAACCTTAAAGGGATAGTTCGGGATTTTAGCAATGAGGCCCTTTATCTACTGTTAGCGTCAGAAGAAAGAGACTTTGTCCTGCCTACATAATGTCTGGGACTATCGTCTTGGTCCTCTTACTAGAAGTCATCAAAACAGAGGGAAGGAGATGACAACACATAACAATGGACAGCATCCTTACCTTCATGTTGAGTTTGCTGAGGACTTTGGCCCTGGAGAAGATTCCAAAGGGGATCTTGTTGATGCGGTTGTGCTCCATGTTGAGAGAGTAGATGGTGGAGAACTGGGAGGGTCCTCCCACCGGGTAGGACTGGAAACAGTTCCTCGCCAGGGTTAGACTGGTCAGATTCACCAGACTAGACAGGAGACCCTGGGATAGAGAGAAGGAGGTAGATAGAGATGCTATATCCCTAACAATACCATTAAATGCAGCAATCAATAAAAGCACCACTCACTTCTGGTAACACAGAGATGTTGTTGTTTTCTAGGTTGAGCTCTTCCAGTTCTCTGCACTTGGCAAGCGACCTGGGGATGGCTGACAACCGGTTGTACCGCAGACCCAAGCGGTTTATGCTTGCCAAGTTACCTGCAACGAGAGACGGTTACGAAAATGACAATCAACAAAGTCAGATATTAGATATCATGTTAAGCATTTCAAGTGTATGTATCTATTGGCTGGTGCAATCAAATTCCCCCTCTGGGGGATCAATAAAGTACCATCTTTTATTAAATACCAGCACTTGCAGTTCCTAAAACTGTAGATTATACAATTAATGACAATTCTCAAATGTTTTATCGCCACAATGTACAGTTAAGAATGTGCAGCTGTCTCAGTATTGGTATCCTGTAGGCAGAGTATAGGCAGATGATTGCATTGAGGAGAGAACATTTCTGACTGCTGAGGTCCCGGTCAGTCTCACCTATAGTTTCTGGTAGGTCCAGTAGCTCGTTGTGCTGTAGGTCCAGGTTGGTGATCTGGGTGCAGTTGCCGATCTCCTTGGGTAGATGTTCCAGCTGGTTATGAGCTACGTCCAGGGTGATGAGGTTACAGAGCTCCCCTGCAGAGAGGCAGGGCCAATACAACAGTCAACACACAAACGTGACTAATCTGGACAAGAAGCGCAATCAGAGTTATTAAAAGACTTGTTTAGCTGATGGCTTTAGCTTATTGACAACACTGCAGCAATGTCTTCTGTAATGCCGGGTTTACACGAGACGACTTTCAAAATCCTAACGTCGCTGAGCTGCTCACATTTAACCAACATCTTTCCTGTAGTTTCTTTTTGTCTGGCTAACGTAGTGGTGCGCACACTAAACCATGTGGCTCAGACAAGCCTCAAACGTTTTCAGGCAGACATTCACGCTTGCCATACAGAGTTGAAATGTCTAGCCAATACATTTGGAATTGAATAACACTGGTAGTAAACTTCAGAGCTGTAACGATTTGATACTTTGGCTTTGGTTAAAGGCAAGTACAAACGCATACTAGTAGTAGTCATCACTCCTTCTGGAGAGTCCATCATCATCATCATCTCCCTGGCGAGCTCTCATTGGCTATTGCTGATCACTGTTCTCAAAACGTGTCATTGCAACTCTCACACTACAAGAGCATTGGAGATTTCGAAAATATTTGGACGTCTGAAAGACGGGATCGGTAGCCCTCAGATTGCGTCACTGAACTGAGCGTCGGTGACGGCCGTGCACCCCAAGTACGCAGCGACATGGGGATTTTGTCTCCGATCTCAAAAACGTGTCTGGGACAGCTAAAATCAGGGCCAAAAGTGTGTGTATGCCCCCAGGTTATGTTAGGCAAAAATGACGACGCATCGTCATCACCCAATCTGCCAGCCTCAACTCCCTCCTCCTCAACACTCATCTGTTTGATCTTGTTCTCATGGATGACTCTCCTTCCCGCTCTCCTCCCACTCCTTCCCCCACTCACATTTCCCTCCCTCGCCCCAACTCACCACTCTCTCCCATTTCCCTCACCCCAACCCCCCCATTTCCCTCCCTCCTCCTCTCTCATTCACCTATCTCGGCAGGCAGCTGTTTGATCTTGTTCTCACGGATGCTGAGCATGGTCAACTTCGCCAGGTTCCGGATGTCCCTCTCCACCGCCGTGATCCGGTTGAACCTCAGGTACAGTGTGGTCAGCGACGTCACCCGGTAAACCACCGCCGGTATCTCCCTCAGTTTGTTATGCCTCAGGTCCAGCATCCTCAACTTCTTCAGGGAGTCCAAGGACTCTGGGAGGCTGGTTAGAGAGTTCTCACTCAGGGCTAAGGTGACCAGGCCAGACAGGCAGCCCACTTCTGAGGGGAGGCTCTGGAGCTTGTTGCTGTACAGGTAGAGCTCTGCCAGCTGGGTGAGTTCCTTGATGGAGGTGGGTAACATGTGGATGGAACGCTTGGACAGGTCCAGACGCATGGAGTTCTCCTCACGGCACTTGTTGAGCTCTTTGATCACCTGGGAATGGGAAAGTTGTGTGTCCATGTTATTGAAGACATGTTATGGGTTTATGGGTTTCCAAAACTCCGTCTTGTGGACCCACGGTTAGTTTGCCTTAGCACTACACAGCGGATTTAAATAAATCGACTCATCGACAAGCTTTGATTATTTGAATGAATGGTGCAGTGCTAGAATAAAAAAAGATGTGGCCCCCTTGGGGTCCCCAGGACTGAGTTTGAGAAACACTGTGTTGTGTGATGTAGAATAATAATAATAATAGTTTTTTCTGGATCAAATTGGGCTTAGGTGGTGGGTGTGGCAGGGGTGTGGACGCCAACCATTTTTTTTTACATTTCTACACAATTTGCCATGTAGCGGAGACGAAAATATGCCATTTAAAACCTAATTTCCTGCAATTCTACACATTTTGCCATGTCTTATGCTATCGGAGTGACTCAAACATTAATTTTAGACATTTGTAATAATATCTATAGACATTTGTTCTATAGATATTTGTTCTCAAAGTATTGAAAATTTAATATTGGTCCATTATCTTTTATACATACTTTACATCTGTATCCGAAAGCTACACAACGCCATACATGTGGTCTGCGGTTGAGAGGCCTGTTGGACGTACTGCCAAATTCTCTAAAATGACATTGGATGTGGCTTATGTTAGAGAGATTAACATTAAAATTCTCTGGCAACAGCTCTGGTGAACATTCCTGCAGTCAGCATGCCAACTGCAAGCCCCCTCAACTTGAGACAACCATGGCATTGAGTGACAAAACTACACATTTTAGAGTGGCCTTTTATTGTACCCAGCACAAGGTGCACCTGTGTAATGATCCTGCTGTTGAGTCGGCTTCTTGATATGCCCCACTTGTCAGGTTATATATATATATATATATATATATATATATTTTTTAAATATATAAGGATTGCCATCCGACTGCTGAACACGCACTGCTATAAGTCACTTTGGGTTAAAGTGTCTTCTAAATGGCATATATTACAGGTTTGTTACTGCAAATAAAAGTCCTGGGCAGGCAACCCAAGTTGCTTTTGGGCTGCCCATGTCCAAACAGTACCCCCCCTCCCCCCAAAAAAACATTACATTTAAAAAAATAAATTTTCAACCACAAATAATGTGTACGTTATGATACATTAGGCTGTGTGTTTTGTGATAAAGTGTCATCTCACCTCGGCATTGCTGGACTTCTTGCGTGTCCCCGGCGCCGGGTTGGGCCTCTTTATCGTGTTGTCCACGGAGAAGGCGACGGCAGGCGACGCGGAACCTGCATCCTTCTTTCCTTCTTTGGCGTCTTTCCCTTTGGCCTTGGGATCCTTGCCGCCTAAACCAGCCAGAGCCTTGGTCTCTTTTTCCTTTTCTTTCCCTCCTGTCGGACCTCCTTTCAGGTCCTTCTCTTTCCAGTCTTTGTCTTTGTTACCTAAAGTACTACTCATGGCGTCGACGTGGTTGTCGGTCCCCCTGCGGAGTCTCTCATGGGACCGCAACTCCCCAACTGTCACTCTCCTTGGTTTGTTTGGAGTTTTCCCTCAAAAAAGCAGTCAGCCGACAAGTAGGCGTGGAGAGGGATAAGAGTAGGAGACGACCTTTATAAACACACCAGCTGATACATACCTGTGTGGGCCTATACATTTACTTCACAAATCAATCCCTGTGATCCAAGCGGTTTCGTTTCTCAGAACGCCATAGGGAGTAAATCCTTTGAAGCTGTGACTTGACAGGAGTGGTGATGGCAGCCATGGGCCACCTAGTTGTTTGAACTGCAGACGATTCCCTTCAGTTTGGTTTGAAGCCAGTTCAGACTAGAAAGGTCATCGAGGTTCTCATCATCCTTTGGGCTTTTTGAATGCTGTTGAATAAAACATAGACAATGAGTCAAAAGGCTGTTCAACGTGATCATATTTGAAATGACGAGTCAAAAATCACATTTGATATCTTAGTGAATAGCCGTAATAAATGAGGCAGGTGGATGATATTTTAGGCCGATATTCAATATCATTAAAGGGGCAATCAGCAGTTGCTACATTCATTTTTGGACTAATGATATGTACCCATTGATTCTTGATGAATATACACTTATAAATGCCTCATGATCTTAGTTCAACTGTCACACCCCAACAGAACCCGAAAAATAAGTTTGTTTCACTCCAATGTTAAAACACAGTAAAATGTAAACAAACACTATATAGCCTCAAAACATGGTTCAAACGAATGTTGATATCATGGATGACTAATCCTTGCATCCAAAGTTCTGTCTATGAATTTGAGAGTGAGTCAATGTCTCCAGCCCCATGCCTCAGCTGTTTACCTAACCAGGGGTGGGGAGTACACATTACTATTGTTTCTACTACTGATTGCCGCTTTAAAATGTGAACATTTTGAAAAGAGAGCCATGCACGCATTCATGTATCAATTTTAAAAATCAAACAATACATTTTACTTTGTTTTTACCAATCTAACTACAAAACATAATGGCAATAATTTTATTTGAATGGTATATCTCTTGTAAATGAAGATGGCATACGCCTACTCACAATACAGGTAAATGCATATTCAATAGGGGCGTCGAGTGATTGGGCTAGTTTTGGCTGATCAGTGGAGTCGTACCTTATTTACATAAGTATTCAGACCCTTTGCTCAGGTGCATCCTGTTTACAATGATCAACCTTGAAATGTTTCTACAACTTGGAGTCCACCTGTGGTCAATTCAATTGATTGGACAGGATTTGGAAAGGCACATAAGGCCCCGCATGTTGACAGTGCATGTCAGAGCAAAAACCAAGCCATGAGGTTGAAGGAATTGTCCGAAGAGCTCAGAGACAGGATTGTGTCGAGGCACAGATCTGGGGAGGGGTACCAAAACATTTTTGCACCATTGAAGGTCCCCAAGAACACAGTGGACTCGGAGAAGGGCCTTGGTCAGGGAGGTGACCAAGAACCCACACACTGAAAGAGCTCCAGAGTTCCTTTGTGGAGATGAGAACATTCCAGAAGGACAACCATCTCTGCAGCACTACACCAATCAAACTTTTATGGTAGAGTGGCAAGACAGAAGCCACTCCTCAGTAAAAAGGCACATGACAGCCCGCTGGAGTTTGCCAAAAGGCACCTAAAGACTCTCAGACCATGACAAACAAGATTCTCTGGTCTGAACCAAGATTGAGCTCTTTGGCTTGAATGCCAAGCGTCACATCTGGAAGAAACCTGGCACCATCCCTACGGTGAAGCATGGTGCTGTCATGCTGTGGGGATGTTTTTCAGCAGCAGGGACTGGGAGACTAGTCAGGATTGAAGGAAAGATGAACGGAGCAAAGTACCAAGAGATCCGTGATGGGAGTGAAGGTTCACCTTCCAAAGGGACAACGACCCTAAGCACTCAGCCAAAACAACATAGGAGTGGCTTTGGGACAAGTCTCTGAAAGTCCTTGAGTGGCCCAGCCAGAGCCCGGACTTGAACCTGATCGAAAAACTCTATAGAAGCCAGGAAAAAGTTGTGCAAATCTTCATCCAACTTGACAGAGCTTGAGAGGATCTGCAGGGAAGAATGGGAGGATTTTATTTATTTGATAAATTAGCAAAAAATTCTAAAAAACGTTTTTTTTGTTGCTTTGTCATTATGGGGTATTGTGTGTAGATTGAGGGGGAAAAACTATTTAATTTTTGAATAAGGCTGCATGTGGAAAAAGTGAAGGGGTCCAAATACACAATATATTAGCCTACTGATTAACAACATTTGCATAGAAGCATCACGCCGGCATGTAGGCACTGCTGTTAGTTTGAGGATATGAAATAACATCTATTCAATGTAAATGGGTTTGCTTATGAAACTAGTATGTCATTTTCTGTGAAAAATGTTTTTTTCTGCAGTCAGGACAGAACTGTAAACTCACCTACCAAGACAAAATTCAAAACAACTCAATTGGCTAGTTCAGCCATCTGTCAAGAAATGGGCGGGTTCTAACTTGTATCCTACTGCTACGATTGGATAGCGTGAGGCTGTAACTCCGTTTACTTTCTCATCTCATTTGGTGCTGTGTACTGCTACTATGACAACTAGCTCAATGGCATTTGCTACCAAGTCATAAATGTACATCATATCTAACAAGGACAAGGGGGAAATGTCTCGTTGCCGAAAATGGTGCATGTGTAAAAACCAGCTAATGTTAGGAGCTAATAGCCAACGTAGCTAGCAATTTGATATCTTAGGACCATGCTTATCTAGCTAATATACCTAGCTAGAGTAGCTAATATACCTAGCTAGAGTAGCTAATATACCTAGCTAGAGTAGCTAATATACCTAGCTAGAGTAGCTAATATACCTAGCTAGAGTAGCTAATATACCTAGCTAGAGTAGCTAATATACCTAGCTAGAGTAGCTAATATACCTAGCTAGCTAACACCACAGATGACATGGCTAATAATCTTAATCTTTGCTAACAGGTCACATGTGCTTAGCTTGCTTATTTTTTTCCACCTTTATTTAACCAGGTAGACTAGTTTAAAACAAGTTCTCATTTACAACTGCAACCTGGCCAAGATAAAGCAAAGCAGTGAGACACAAACAGCAGAGTTACACATGGAATAAACAAAGATACAGTCAATAAACACAATAGGAAAAAAGTCTATATACAGCATTGGCAAATGAGGTAAGGCAATAAATAGACCAAAGTGGCAAAATAATTACAATTGAGAAATTAAACACTGAAGTGATAGATGTGCAGAAGATGAATGTGCAAGTAGAGATACTGGGGTGCAAAGGAGCAAAACAAATGAATAATAACAGTATGGGGATGAGGTAGTTGGATGGGTTATTTACAGATGGGCTATGTACAGGTGCAGTGATCTGTGAGCTGCTCTGACAGCTGGTGCTTAAAGTTAGTGAGGGCGATATGAGTCTCCAGCTTCATTGATTTTTGCTATTTGTTCCAGTCATTGGCATCAGAGAACTGGAAGGAAAGGCGGCCACAAAAGGAATTGGCTTTGGGGGTGACCAGTGAAATATACCTGCTGAAGCAAATGCATCGGGTGGGTGCTGCTATTGTGACCAGTGAGCTGAGATGAGGCGGGGCTTTACCTAGCAAAGACTTATAGATGACCTGGAGCCAGTGGGTTTGGCGGCCAGCCAAAGTGAGGGCCAGCCAATGAGATTATACAGGTCACAGTGGTGGGGAGTATATGGGGCTATGGTGACAAAACAGATGGCACTGTGATAGACTGCATCCAATTTTCTGAGTAGTGTTGGAGGATATTTTGTAAATGACATCACCCGAAGTCAAGGATCGTCAGTTTTACGAGGGTGTTTGGCAACATGAGTGAAGGATGCTTTGTTGGGAAATAGGAAGCCGATTCTAGATTTAATTTTGGATTAGAGATGCTTAATGTGAGTCTGGAAGGAGTGTTTACAGTCTAACCAGACACCTAGGTATTTGTAGATGTCCACATATTCTAAGTCAGAACCGTCCAGAGTAGTGATGCTGGACGGGCTGGTAGCGATTGGTTGAAGAGCATGCATTTAGTTTGAATTGCATTTAAGAGCAGTTGGAGGCCATGGAAGGAGTGTTGTATGGCATTGAAGCTTATTTGGAGGTTTGTTAATACAGTGTCCAAAGAAGCAGCAAGAGCGACATCCTTGATGTATACAGAGAAAAGAGTCAGCCTGAGAATTGAACCCTGTGGCACCCCCATAGACTGCCAGAGGTCCGGACAACAGGCCCTCCGATTTGACACACTGAACTCTGAGAAGTTGTTGGTGAACTCGGTGAGGCAGTCATTTGAGAAACCAAGGATGTTGAGTCTGCCGATGAAAATGTTGTGATTGACAGAGTTGAAAGCCTTGGCCAGAATACAGCTGCACAGTATTGTCAAATCGGTGGAGATTATGATATCGTTTAGGACCTTGAGCGTGGCTGAGGTGCACCCAGACCAGCTTGGAAACCAGATTGCATAGCGGAGAAGGTACGGTGGGATTCGAAATGGTCGGTGATCTGTTTGTTAACTTTGCTTTCGAAGACCTTAGAAAGGCAGGGTAGGATAGATGTGTCTGTAGCAGTTTGGGTCTGGAGTGTCTCCCCCTTTGAAGAGGGGGATGACCACAGCAGCTTCCAATTTATGGGGATCTCAGATGATACGAAGGAGGAGGTTGAACAGGCTAGTAACAGGGGTTGCAACACTTTTGGCTCATAATTTTAGAAAGAGAGGGTCCAGATTGTCTAGCCCAGCAGATTTTTAGGGGTCCAGGTTTTGCAGCTCTTTCAGAACATTAGCCATCTGGATTTGGGTGAAGGAGAAATGGGGGAGGCTTAGGCAAGTTGTTGTGGGGGTGCAGGGCTGTTGACCAGGGTAGGGGTGGAAAGGTGGAAAGCATGGCCAGCCATAGAAAAATGCTTAATGAAATTCTCAATTATCATGGATTTATCAGTGGTGACAGTGTTTCCTAGCCTTAGTGCAGTGGGCAGCTGGGAGGAGGTGCTCTTATTGACCATGGACTTTTTGGAATTTGTGGTGCGGGATGCACTTTTCTGTTTGAAAAAGCTATCCTTTGCTTTCCTAACTGCCTGTGTATATTGGTTCCTAACTTCCCTGAAATCGTGGGGGTTATTTGATGCTTGATTACTGCATGCATGTCCGGGCACGTCGACACAAGCTTTATTATTAGTGAATTAACTAAAATATTTTATTTTGGTCACAGTGTCAATTCATCCATTTCTCAATACTGCACCTTCCTGTTGGAGAATGAGCCAAGCTTGCTGCTGTGGTTGATTTTCCCAGCTAGACATTCCTCAGCATTGTGCAATTAGAGCTAGGGCTATCATATCATGGTATTTTTTACAGTACATTTTTTCTGCATTTCCTGCACTTATTTGAGAATTTCCACACTGCCCCATAGGGCTGCACAATACAGGCAACACATCTAAGCAAATCTAAGCCTTATTTTTAACCAAATGTTTCAAATTGTGATTTAGATCAAAAACACTTGGGTGAACTGTTGGAATCATGGAAGTAGAATGTGGGCACTTAGAATACAGTGTTATTTAACATGACAAGAAATGAAAATGCCAGGGAGGAGTTATTGTGACAGGGTAGGTACCAAAGTGTTAGTCAGCATTTCCTAGGGGACTCTATAATCTTTGCTTACATTAAAATGTTCCTTCATGTAGCCAACATAGTCATGCTTAGCCTATTCCTCTTTGATTTTGAAGATACTGTTGCGCAAACAACATGGTGATTTAGGCCTACACCATCACTGTTATCAAGATGTATTAGCTAGCTTTGCCTCATTAGATTTATTAGCTAACTAGCGATTAGCGGCTAAAACTTGCTAAGAAAAGACAAACACAGTGTAATTATAGAAAGCTTGAGGATTTACATTAAGCACAATGTATAGTCATCAAATGAAACAGCATCGTACATGCAACAATGTTGATGACAACTGCATTGACCATGCAGACTGAACGCAAGAGTCTCATGGTGAAGCAACAACAAATGCGCTCCTTGAATGAAAGGGGACGGGGCTAAGTCAATGTGGGAAGCGGCATGGAATGCGAGAGCGGAAGGGGATGACTCAAGTAGAGGTAACTATAAATATTTTTCATTACACACGCCATATCACATTTACAAACCAAACATACAAATACTGTTATAGAAGGTAAACAAAACAAAAAAAACACTACTAAACAGTCCATGGATCAATACCGGTATATAGTAAAATACGGTATACTGCCCAGCCCTATGTGCAATGCTCGTGGCTCAGGCTGGTACAGCTTTGCTATGTAGAAGGACTATCAGCTAAGCCGATAGAATAGAAAAGGCCAATATCGTCCTGATACGTCGGCTTGGAAGATTATCGGTCGTTCTCTATCATTTCACAACATTGCAATATTATTTGAGCTAGCTGGCTGTACCAAAACTACAGTATTTTTCCATCACATCTTGTTCAAAACAAATTATATTTGTCACATGCCCTGAAGACAACAGGTGTAGACTTTACTGTGAAATGCTTACTTACGAGTCCTTTCAACAACAAAAAATAATTGAATTTGAAAAAATTGCAAATAAGAAAAAAATGAAATACTGACAATAAAATAACAATAGCGAGGCTATATAAAAGTAGTAGAGGTAATATGTACATGTAGGTAGAGGTAAAAGTGACTAGGCAGCAGCGTATGTGGAGAGTGTGAAAGTGTGTCAATGTGCGACTGAGTGTGTGTGGTGTCATAATGCGTGTGTATGTGTTGGAGCGTCAGTGTAGTCACTGTGTGGGTAGAGTCCAGTGAGTGTGCATAGAGCCAATGCAATAATGTCTCTACATATTTTTAAATAGGGAGACAATGTTTTCAGCACTTATTTCCATGACTGATCAAAATCATTTTTGCAGGAGACCACGGTGAGCAATAAAATCACAGTACCGAATCTACGGTGGACCCCATTTAGTCGACTGGTTGATTGGCTTTTGGTCGACCAAGATTTTTTTTGTCTAGCAGTAGCAAAAAATAAATAAATCATGGTGTACAAGACACCTGTCTGACTGGCACCTGTTTGAGTGGACTGATCCATCGTGGGGGTGGCACAGTCCATCACTAAGACATATGCTACTTAAATTGTATATGGTTATATTATGTAAGAACAAATGGTGCAACACTAATAAAAATAATATTTTATAACAAATGTGCCTTCTCCTGCGATGGATAGTGTTCGCTGTCCTCAGTTCTGAAACACATCAGCGCGTTGCTGAATTGGCACATTTTCCGAGACCATGTTGCTATGTGCATAATAGAGAAGTTAACCAGCATATTGGTGTTGAGAAGAAAGCTGTGGAGGAGGCAGCAGCGAAGTTAGGAGACAAGAACACAGCCCTTGCCTTAATCATCTAAGAAAAGTAAGGAGGAGGAAACCAACTTAAATTAGGTCTATAATCAATAACCTAACTGTTAAATGTGCCTGGCTTTATAAATCATCCATATATACACTACCAGTAAAAAGTTTTAAACCCTTGAATTACTAGGTGTTCTTTATTTTTAATATTTTCTACATTGTAGAATAGTGAAGACATCAAAACTCTGAAATAACATATGTAGTAGCCAAAAGTGTTAAACAAATCAAAATATATTTGAGATTCTTCAAAATAGCCACCCTTTGCCTTGACAGCTTTGCACACTCTTGGCATTCTCTCAACCAGCTTCATGAGGTAGTCACATGGAATGCATTTCAATTAACAGGTGTGCCTTGCTAAAAGTTCATTTGTGGAATTTCCTTCCTTAATGTGTTTGAGCCAATCAGTTGTGTTGTGACAAGGTAGGGGGTATACAGAATATATATTTTACCAAATTAGGCTCAAGTCCATAGTATGGCAAGAACAGCTCAAATAAACAAAGAGAAATGACAGTCCATCATTACTTTAAGACATGAAGGTCAGTCAATATGGAACATTTCAAGAACTTTGACAGTTTCTTCAAACGCAGTCACAAAAACCATCAAGAGCTATGAAACAGGCTCTCATGAGGACCGCCACAGGCAAAGAAGACCCAGAGTTACCTTTGCTGCAGAGGATAAGTTCATTACAGTTACCAGCCTCAGAAATTGCAGCCCAAATAAATACTTTCGAGTTCAAGTAACAGGCACATAACATCAACTGTTCAGATGAGACTGAGTGAATCAGTGCTTCATGGTCAAATTTCTGCAAAGAAACCACTACTAAAGGACACAAATAAGAAGAGGAGACTTGCTTGGGCCAAGAAACACGAGCACTGGACATTCGACCAGTGGAAATATGTCCTTTGGTCTAATGAGTCCAAATTTGAGATTTTGGTTCCAACCTCCATGTCTTTGTGAGACGCAGAGTTAGTGAACGGATGACCTCTGCATGTGTGGTTCCCACCGTGAAGCATGGAGGAGGTAGTGTGATGGTGCTTTGCTGGTGACACTGTCGGTGATTTATTTAGAATGCAAGGCACACTTAACCAGCATGGCTACCACAGCATTCTGCAGCGATACACCATCCCCATCTGGTTTGCGTTTAGTGGGAATATCATTTGTTTTTCAACAGGACAATGACCCAAAATACACCTCCAGGCTGTGTAAGGGCTATTTGACCAAGAAGGACAGTGCTGCGTCAGATGACCTGGCATCCACAATCACCCGACCTCAACCCAATTGACATGGTTTGGGATGAGTTGGACCGCAGAGTGAAGGAAAAGCAGCCAACATGTGCTCAGCATATGTGGGAACTCCTTCAAGACTGTTGGAAAAGCATTCCATGTGAAGCTGGTTGAGAGAATGCCAAATGTGCAAAGCTGTCAAGGCAAAGGGTGGCTACTTTGCAGAATCTCAAATATAAAATACATTTAGATTTGTTCAACACTTTTTTGGTTACTACATGATTCCATATGTGTTATTTCATAGTTTGTCTTCAATTATTATTCTACAATTTAGAAAATAGTATACTTTTTTTTAATCCCTTGAATGAGTAGGCGTGTCCAAACTTTTGACTGTTACTGTGTATGTATATGTAAAATAATATGGGATATTTTCCTTTAACACTACCACCCCTCCCATAATTGGATTAAACGAATGAACACCACCACTTAGGCTTCTACTTCCAGCTTATACGTACTATATACATTTTACAGACACATTATATTTTACATTAGTTATGTTAGTCTTTAGTCCCATCCTTCAGCTCCCCTCAACCCCTTCCATCTATCTCTGAACACCATCCAGTTGATTTCTATTTGCCATATGTTGTTTTTTTGTAACATCTATTTAACTAGGCAAGTCAGTTAAGAACAAATTATTATTTACAATGACGGCCTAGGAACAGTGGGTTAACTGCCTTGTTCAGGGGCAGAACAACACATTTTTAGGTTGTCAGCTCAGGGATTCGATCTTGCAACCTTTCAGTTAATGGCCTAAAGCTCTAACCACTAGGCTACCTGCTGCCCCAGGCTGTCAGCCTAAGAGCTGTAGCTAAGAGCACCTCCTGTTTACTCTTAATACCATAACTTACTTAGGCCTATATTTCAATAGGCTACAGTACTGCATCAATAAATCATGAATTCCTTCATTATATCACACAGCATACAAGTCATTCATGATTTGAAATGCAATCAACCATTTTAGTTTTAAAATAAAATATAGTAAGCCTTGAATAATTAGCGTAAACAACAAATAAACCATTCCATTTCGGAAATTTCATTCACGAACGTTACAAACTCTGGTATGCTTATAATTTAGTGTTGTTTACATTGTTCCAAACAGTCAGAAAATGTTTATTGTAATCTAACAGCCCCCGTTTGGCACACATAATATGCACACACTGCTTGCTCCTTACATTCTTTTTCTTGATCTCCAGTATTTTCCATAACTAGTCAAACTCATTCCACACATCTGACTTCCCCTTTACCTACTGAGCAACCAGTAAACATTCCCTCATTTTGATGTAACGTGTTAGTGTTAAGAGTTTGTTATAAGCAATTATTGATGTGATTATGATATGCTATAGGCCAGGCCCTATTGGTGACACGCATGCAATACATACATGTGAAGGCAGCAAGGATTGAGGGAATGTTTTTCCTAAACAAATTAAGGATTTTCAGTCAGAAATGACTGTTGCAGCTTCAGCAACACGGACAACGCGTTAAACACTGTTGATGTTCCGTGGTGGTCGCTGCAGCAGGGAGGATTGCGATCGTCCTCATCTAGTCATTTGTGTCTTAATTATTTAATTGAACAGTTTGCTTAAAGCATCAGACAAGCTCAGTGCATATCTGATTTGATTAAAGCATGTAGGATTGTGTCTATATAATGGAAAAATACACAAAATGTCAACCAAATAATTGGTCAAAAGAACAGACGACTCGGTTGACCAATATATCATTTTTTTCTTCTTGGGGACAGCTCTAATCAAAATGCATAGAATCACAATACATATCGTATCGGCGCCTAAGTATTGTGATAATAATATTGTATTGTGAGGTCTCTGGCAATTCCCAGCTCTATTAGTGAATAAGCTAGGCCATAGGCAACTTCAACAGGTTAAGTGATATGACATTGTAAGCCAATGAAGGTACTACAATAGCTACAAGTGATGTTGAGAAAACCTGGTAAGTAGGTTGGCCTGACTTAACCTAAAGGTCATAAAAGACAAATTGACAACAACTGTCAAGAGCTTCAACATCAAAATGATTTATATAAAACCAAAGGCTCTTGGTTTCTGTCTTTGTTCTGTCCATAGAAATATATTATCTAGGAAAGGTTTGGAACCTCTAACCCTCATTCTAGTTCTGTGGTTCCATCTCACAGCCTGTAGTACAGTAGTAGCATCATTTGTATGTAGTAATAGGCTACAGTATGAAGCCTAATAAAGTAATCTGTTATGCTCTAGGTATGTGTGTGTGTAGAAAAAGAGCAGGCTTGGCAACAGATCAGAGCTAAGGGAAAGGTTAGCACTGCTGCTGAGAGTAGGTGTTTGTGTGTGTCTAATCTTTGGGAGGAAGCGGTCTTCAAAGCATAAGACTCATAAAACCTATAGGGGTAAAAAGGGGTCCTGTTAATGACAAAGAGATAAGCTTAAAGGCCCAATTTCTGCTGTTTTTATATCAAATAAATTCTGTAATAGCTCACAATTAAAAATAGTCAAAAATAACAAACATTGCTTTATTAGCAAAAAAACCTACATTATTTTGCTACGACTGTCAGAGTGGGGAAAGCTTGAAACTTGCTGTTATTGGCAGTTTCATCAGCACAATATTATACAAAAACACAGGAAAAACTGAATGTTGACTAGACAGGGTCTTTAATATGGCTCTGTAGGTACATTTTGTGCTGCTCTTCTCAGTAACAGTTATGTTCACTCAACAGAGAAGTATCTAGCAGCACGGACCTCACTGACTTAGGATAACTGAACTCTATATTAGGCTACTAATAAAATGAGAGAAAATAGATGGTGAATATTAAAATACATAAATAACAATGAGACTATACTGTGAACTAGGCCTAGAGCAAAGCAGCAATCACTGAATGACCTCTGACTCAACCCAGATTCTAATGAACTAAGAGAAAGGTGATGGACGTTGAATATCAAAACACATGACTGTATAAAATAATAGTTGGTTGTATCAAAGCAGGCAGCTTCTTTGTATTTTCTTTTGGGTCCCTCGTCACTAGTTGCCACAAAGTCATAAACCCCGTGCCACAAAGTCACTGCTAAACTTAAGACCAAAAAGCACATTTCTGTTTTCATGTAGAGTATTTTTACAATATAGCCAATTTTGACTTTGTGGCATTGGTAACTTGTGGAAACCCTAAAATAGGGTAAGTAGGCTATCACATCAATCATGTCTTAGATAAAGGCAACTATGCAACACGGCAGTGGGGTCTGGGGTTGCCTGGCGACTCATTCTGAATTTCATTTTGCTGCTCTAACTATCATTCAGTCAGACTGCCATCGTAGAAGTCCTTTCTGCTGACGTTAAAGTGAGGGGCGTTATACAAAACAAGTCATCTGCGATTGGATTGTCCCTAACCAATCAGTATCAAAAGCAATGACCATTTCTGAAACGCCGCTTTACCCACGTGTTCAGGCTCTGGCCACACCCATCGGTTACTGGGACCAACCAGAGCGGTTTGAACGTGTTCGCATTCGAGAAGTCCTCTGGGAGGAGATCAAATCCAGACTCATTGTGGAGAATACATTTTAATGGGCGTGGCATTTGGCCGGAGAGATGTGGATTGGTCACCAGGCATAGTCTGGGGTGCATCATGTCAAAATCCCAACAATAAACATGGCAACGGCAAGCAGAGAACAAACCTACTGGCCCTCACCTAAACAAGCAGTGGGTGTGATGTCAGTGTTTGTTTATTCTTTAAATTCCTCTTCAAAACCATAAAATGTACCCAAAGGTTTGAAACAAACATAAGCTAGTTTAATAATATGCAGGTGACCGAACCGAAGGAGCACTCTCTCTCACCCCCCCACTCCAGAAAAATGACTTGTGGGCGAAGTCATGCTGTAGAAAAAGCACATAAGGTCAAGGGTCACAGAGCGCAGCAACTTTCCAGTTATCTTTCATCACTGACTGACTAAATGGATCATTCCAGATTCCACTCCATGGAGAGGAACCAAAAGGAAAGGAACCAAGTTTGGGACGAATGACAGGCAGTGCAATAGATGATATACATAAAATGAGAAGGCTGGACACCATTTTCCTCTGATGATTATTATGATGATGATCCACCACCACCATCATCACTGTAGCTTTCCTCAATTCACGTGCCAATTGTTAAGCCTCTACTTGTATAATGTAGCCTATAGCCAGTTGGTGGACATCTTGGGCAAAGCAAGCAGTCACTACTACCAATCCTGCCAAGTCTTCCCATGTTGTTGCGTCATGTTTGCTCAAGACTGGCCAATTTTCTTCATCTCTGTCCTCTCCCTTTGAGGATTGCATAAGTATACGCATATATCATCATCACTGGAATAAAGTTGGAATAACACACAGGTTTAGGCTTTGATATGATACAATCACTACAATTGTGCAAATACATTTAGCTGCCAGATTTGTAATTGATTGGGGGTTAAGGACTTTGGAACAATCTCCCCATGTCCACTCCTGAATGAATGAATGACAGACAGTTTATGTCTGCTCTCTTTCCCTTGCATATCTTTTTTCATTTTACAAAGCATTTAGCTAACTAGGCAGGCTTAACAACTCTCTCACTGACTGACTATCAAAAGATGATTACAACCAATAGGCCTAATACTACGCAGCTCCTGTAATGTGTGTCTACATTTGACAGTGATGGCAAGAGATGCACTGGTGAGGTGGCAGGCAGCTACATAACCAGCCCACAGCACACGCAGGACGTAACCGTGCCAATGACAAATCCGTGGAAAGAGAGATTATCGATATAACCGGTGCCACAGTTCGTGGAAGTCAAGTTACGTCCAAGATCACGATTGATATGCGTAAAAACGAGACGCAAACCAACCTGTGTGTGTGTGATACAGCAGCAACCGATGGGGTGGTCCTGCTGTTCTTGTCAGAGCCACATACTAACGTTAAATTGGTTAGTTAGCCAGCCTACGAACTGGATGACATAAACTAGCTAGTTAGCTATTGATTGTTTAGGAAAAGTAGCCGCAAATAGCTAGCTATTCTTAGTGTCACCCTTGTCGTGCTAACAAAATCTAAGCAAGCTAGCTAAATCATTTAAACTGGTCATGAAATCAAAAAACGAAACGTAAACACATCAAGCTAACTTCAGAAGCTAAGTGAGGCTGGCAAACATTTTTTTGCAACCATTCAGTCAAATCGTAGAGCAAACAACCTGGACAACGTCATATCTAGGTGCAATTCTGGTAGAGGAAACAAATATCAGTCTCAGTAGCTAGATGGCCTTCTTAATTATAAAAATGAATTGCTAACGTTAACCTCCAAGCTCACATACCCGAGCGTTCTGACTGCGCGGTTCCCGTAGGCCCCACCAAAAGCAGCTGTCAGACTTGGAACACCATCCCGACAATCGCGAGCCTATCACGGGGAAATAAGCAAGCACGCAACCCCACTATCGCGCAGCTCAATCCTGTAGCTACCTTCTTCAACTGTACTGACACCTAAATAATAACAACTATTATGTTCAAATCGTTAGTTTACAGATTGACACTTGGTCATCATTCAAGACCGTTTCTCGTCAAGCATTTTCGCAGAGCCCTTTTCTCGCTCTCGTAGTGAAATGAGGAAAAAAATAAAACATTCTCAAAACAGCGGCCATTCCGAACGAAGCTTGAACAAAAGAGTGCAGTTCTCAGCCTACCGAAAGGCTGCGTCATCAACCCAGCTATGCGGATGACAAAAAGGACATTTAAGAAGCCTACTATAAAAACATCAGCTTGATTTAAAGGTGTATTGAAAGGTATGAAATAATATAAGTGTTTTACCTTCAGAGGTGTGACTCTACCATCCCTGCTTCCTCCTCTTTCCTACCACTGCTGTTGCTTGGGTCCCCTCCCTACCACCAAATTGCGTCACACGCACGCATTACCAATGTATCACGAGACTTACTTGAACAGAAAAAGGTGTTTGGGTGAGTGTAAGTGAAAGTGGTGAAAATGTGTAATTTAGCTACCTGGCATATTTATTGTCATCATAAAAGTGTAAAAGTCAGAAAAACCCGGAATATAACTCAGAGCTTTTTCCTGGGAGTGAAATTGAATGTTTGAAGCAAGCATATATTGTTCGTAGGGTTCAGTATAAATTCGTTTATATTCGTATTCAAACAGTCAGTTCGAATAATAATGCACATCCGAAGAGGTTGGATTAGGTCTGCTCCATGAGCATCTATTTTAGCCACGACCAGAGCTGCCAACTCTCACGCATTAGCGGTGAGACACGCATTTGACCCTCTTCTCATGTTCTCACGGCACAGCTTTTATATCACACGCATTGAAAAGTCCTCTGATTTTATTTGTCTAATTATTCAATTGTATAGACAGCGCGTTCACTTTTCAACTGTGCTCCAAATCGTTTTGAAATCAGGGCATCTGCGTCTGCAATGTAACATCACGAGCAGGGCCTTGTCTTGCCACAGCACTGTGAACAGCGGCACATTGAAGCATATGATTGGCCTAATTATGTAAGAGATCAAGGGGATTGGAGGCATGTTTTAAAGAAACGCCCCTCAAGATTTGAGTGGCGCTAAATAGAGAGAGAGAGACCACGTTCTGTGCTGAGGTGTGTGCACAACGGTAGCGCGCTGTTTTATGTACAATGTCGTCAACAAAATGTGCTTGCTGTTACTGCCTTCCCTATTGCAGAATCAGATTTTAGACAGCATGTACTAATGTCGATTTAATCCACGTTTGCATTTAGTCCCCTCGTTTGGTGATTGGCATTTAGGTTGTGACAACGAACAGGCAGCAGACAGACGCACACAGTTTTAGTAGGGAAGTTTGGTATTGTGACCTAATTGGTAACTATAACAAATAATTTGGTCAAACAGATTGTGAACTACGTTTGATTCAAGAGGGGGACAAAACAATATAAAAATGATTTGGTTTTGGTGAAGGGTAGTTTTATGTGATTTTCAGGAGATTGTATTATCTATTTACTTTATTTAGTCTGATCAGTGGAACAATTCTCATTCTTAACATCGGGCTACATTTTCAGAAAGAACACAACTGTTATTCCCCACACGTATTTTATTCTTCTGCTTCTTCCCAATTTTGCCAGTGTATTTAAGTATTTGAAATCTGATATGCTGACCTGTGTCTTTGAAAATGATTTTTAAATTTTAATTTTAATTTTATTTCACCTTTATTTAACCAGGTAAGCTAGTTGAGAACAAGTTCTCATGTACAACTGCGACCTGGCCAAGATAAAGCAAAGCAGTGCGACACAAACAACAACACAGAGTTACACATGAAATAAACAAGCGTACAGTCAATAACACATATAAAATAAAATAAAGTCTATATACAGTGTGTGCAAATGATATGAAGCTATGTATTTTTTTTTCAGCCGTACATGAACAGTTTTGAATAAGTCATACAAATAAGCATTGGATATTAAATGCTCCAGGAATCAAATATCATTTTTGACATTGTAGAATTGTGTGGCGGTTCTAGCTTGTATGGCTCCTGGGCGAACCCCTGTGCTAACTTGTCATTTTTATTCAGACATTTGGAACAACATAAATAAGTAATCATAACATTTAAAACTATATAAATATATACACAAAAATAAGACTCATAAATATAAAAAAGAAGTAACAAAGACAAATAGAAACAAATTGTAGTTTATAAATACAAATAAAAAAGAGAATTGAATTATTAAACTATTACCCTATTGCTAACAAAAAACACACAAATAAAACTAAATTGCACCAATCCTATATTACACAAATACACAAATAGAATAACACGCTTAAATGGAAGAGAACCTGATTATTACACTATTGAACTTCAAACAAGAAACACACACAACTAAATTGCACAAGTACTTGCATTACTAATTGCATTAGTACTGTACTAAGTTAGAGGTGCGCTATTTGATAGATTCCCCGCTTCCCCTTCCTCTGGCTTCCAGTGGGAGACCTGAGGTCAACCTACCCCCCCGTCCCCCTCCCTATCTCGTACTTCTGAGTGGGAGAACTTCCCAGGCAGTAGCCTGCCTCGCTTACAAACTAGAATCAGGGCTCCCACTCCGACAAGGTTCATTGACCCACAGTCCCACACGGTGACATGATATCATTGATATGATGTGCAAATGAGTGATAGAAAACCATCGCGCAAATGTCACCATTCGGAATATTTGTTGTTTCTTTGTGTTTTTTTATTCATCTTGCCCCAGGCAAGATGCTGCCCAGGCGGTTGCCCATGTCGCCGATGCCTAAATCCGCCACTGGTGTGCATGCTAGGCAGAGATGGTATGGGGTCTCACAACTCATAAACACATCATATCAACTTCATTTACGCCTACGAGTTGAAGGTCCTTGGCATCATCTTACTGTACATAGACAATAGTTTCGTCTATGTAGAGTAAGATGATGCCACTGATATTCAACTGGTAGGCATACACCACCTGAATATTGATAATCATTCGATTTTTCTTGAAGGTTGGGTGATCTTGAAAAATGTATTTTTATAACAACAACATTTGCAAACACCTAGCACTTGGAAAATATACAGGGTCAGGGGTGGTTAACCCTCTTGGAGAGCAAATTACATTTTCTTCCAGCCTGATTTTAAGGAGAGTTCACCCAAATGACAAAATACAAATGTTTGTGTCCTTACCTTGAAAGCAGTCTATGGACAAGGAGAGTGCAATCTATAATTTGGTTACCCACTGTCATGAACCGTTAATATTAACATTTCCTGTGGAGAGCCGTGGTGTACTGGTACATGTCCTTGGCACATGTCACTTACAACATTCCACCCGAGAACGGGGATCAATCCCTACTTCCAACCTTCCCACTGTTTCTAGCATTTGCCTGTCTCCCTATCTCATTTCATTATTGTCTGAACAAAGTGTCAAATTACTTAAAAAAACATGTTTACAAAAAATATTAGCATAAATGTCAAAGTAACAATGTCGTTGAAGTCTGAGAGCTTGTTTCATGTTCAAAGCCTCCTGTGGTTTTATTTTCTTATCCCCCCCTCCCCAATTGGCCTAAGCCATGTCAAAATACATAGAATTCCAGGAAATGAGATTTAAAACTAACATTTTACTGGTGGAGGACCCCTAGTTCCCATCTAGGGGTTGTGCCAGGAGGCAGTGCAACTCTCATAGCAAATCCCACTCCAAGCTTTCTTTAAAAGTTGGCAGCCCTTCACTGCCAACCTCTACATATGACATATCTTCTCACTCCTTATTTTCTCTCTAGGCTACATAAAATATGTTTAAATTAAATTATGTAAAGAAAATTCGTGATTTCTGTCTTTATCACATTTATATGTTGTGTAGTGTTTTTTTAAAGATTTTATGAACTCAATATAAACTTCCAACTCTGCCCACCAGATGGCTGCAATGCGATGCATTGTTTCTAAACCGGGTCGTAAAACTGTAGAAGAAAAGCCAGTTGACAATCCCGGAAAGGAACAAACATTGGTTTTTTTGGCTTGGCAACCCGAATCTGTCAATTGAGGTAATGTTATGGTTAAAAAAATAAATTTCGTGACGATAACATCACGTACCTATATGACTGAAGAAGGATTGATAAATGTGTTTTGAATCATCAGTGACTAAATAAATCGTGTAGTAGCTAACTAAGCTCAACAACAGTTGCTAGCCATCTTATCGTGCCTTAATATTTTTCAGATGCCAACTATAATTATTCATGCTTTTATTTCAGCTGGACCTAACAATACATAATGCCTGAAGTCAAATCGATGTTCAGAGAAGTGCTGCCCAAACAAGGTGAGTAACGACCATTATCAATAAAGACTGGTATAAATGAGCAATTTCGTCTATCATGCAACTCAACACAGCCACCCCTTCACTTCTGCAGTAACGTTAGATGCTCTAAAATACCGTAAACACATTCCTTTCAGTAGAAGGAACACCTCGAAACACTGCCAAGTGTGTGCCGACCGATGTTATGTTCCTTCAGGTTTTTTACTCCTACTGAAAATACCTCTCTACTGTTGAAACCGGTCACTGACCCCAAAGATACACCTACACGTAGCCCACCAGATTTGTTTTCTCTTTACCTGAACTTAACTACAGTATGTTCAGAGAAACTGCACAGTGCTACAAGAGTATACCATGCTGATTGTATTGATCATAGTATTGAGTCTATTCTATAAAGACAGTCTTGGTAAGTGTGCGAGTTGGTTAATTCCTAGGCTTGTGCATGCAGGAAACCTGGGTGTGTCTTATTTTGTGGATGCATTCTGATAACTGGAAGACAAGCCTGTAACTTCACTCTTGGTTATGCTACCATCCAAAGGGCAGTTGTCCATGGAGGATGTCCCCACCATGGTGCTGTGTAAGCCCAAGCTGATGCCTCTGAAATCAGTCACCCTGGAGAAACTGGAGAAGATGCAACTGGAGGCCCAGGAGGCCATCAAGCAACAGGATCTGGCACTGAAAGAGCAGCAGGAGACACAGTAGACATGCAATGGCAGCCCATGTAGTAGTAGGGTCAGTAGACACAAAATGGACAATAGCCAGAGTAGTTTTATTATCAAGCAACAGGAACTAAATGAGCCACAATGGAGGACAGTAGCTACACAAGTAGACACAAAATGGACTACAGACAGAAGTTAAGATGGATACAATGGAGGGCAGAGGTTCACACTAGTCACAACCTAATATTGCAATATAGCACTGTTGGCATCAATCTCATGGATTATTTTTATAGCCTTGTGATTATGGGAAGTCTTATTTCTGAGAGAAGTTGAATTGGAGTTTAGGTAAATAACATTGTTGTGAACATGTTCTTCAAATAAAATATTTCCCTTATGGTGTTTTCTAAATCTAGTACCATGATTCAAGTCATCTTTCATCTACTCACAAATACATTGACAATAGCAAACATTTTGTATTGCAATTTATTGAACTTTTGACAATCAGGGAGCAATTAAGACTTGCTACATTTCACAACAGTGTTCCCAAATATAAAAATAAACATTCTGGACACCATTTTGTTGTGAAATGATCAAACTAGTTCCCAATATCTTAACTTTATTTTTTTATTAATTGCCTTGAGTAATTAAAAAAAAGTCAAGCACAGCATAGAAATAGACTAGTCTGGTACCCAGATCTGTTTTGTGCCATCTTGCCCAAATTCCTATGATAGTTGTGTAAAACAGCACAAACAGATATTGAAACCAGGCTAGAAACAGACAGCAGCTGGTGAGTGAAGGTGTTGCTTCGAACCAACGATCTGTCCCCCTTTTCATTAAAAAGCTTTATACACAAACCAGTTTTAATTCTTGTACAAACACTTTCATCTAGAACAAGAAAGGAGTGGCAGTGAAATAAAGAGAAAATATAAAAACAACATGGAATGACTCGTTGAGGTGTGGCACTTTCTGGGTTTTCAGCTTATACATGTATACTCAAACACCTTAAATGGGTGTATCGTCTAACTTTTCTTCAACTAAAGAACAAAGTGCGATTTTACTTATTATTTTATAAATGTACATTCTTTCACTGTTAAGGAAAACGATAACTGACATATGGATCATAGTAAAAGTAGCTTCAGTTTAGCGGAACATCTCTGGCACAAAATGGCTTCTCAGTAGCTTTCCAATTTGAAGCGACCGCCGTCCCCTCGCTCAAAATCTCTTCCGGCCCCTGTGAAAAATAGCCAAAATCAGTACATCTCCATCAATCTTAAAACATGGATGTGTGAGAGAGAAACAAAAATAGCAAATTAAAAAGATACTTACCGACTAGGACAAAGATCCCTCAGCTTTTCACAGATGAAGCCAGCACTGAAACTCTTGTCGACAAACTGCTCCAAGATGAAGTGCGCACGAGGACGTCGATGTTGATTTCAGCTATGTCCATGTAAACTCTTTCATATCCCTGCAAACAAGAGAATTATCATGTAAACAGTGACTTTCAATGTAATTCCAATGATAATAATAAGTGTGAACATTTTATAGATCAATGGTAAACAAGGAGATGCAGTTGATTTTCAGGTAAAAAGTATTATATATCCCATTGGTTCTCGACCCACAATAGTTTCAACACCAGGTGGCGCCATATGCACTGCAGTAGTAGAATGTTACCACCAGGTGGCACTCAAGCTCACCCTTCTCATTTGGTCCACAGTGATGATGGAGGACACCCACAGAAACTTCAGCAGCTGCAGAACCATTTTGAACGTTCTCTCCCTTTGGATTCTAGGACCATGACTATGGCCTATTGATAATAGGAAGACAAGATTAATAACTTTTCTTACAATCAACTAAGGAAAATTCAGTATGTCAGTTTGATATTCTCAAGCAAACAACCTTCCAACAGAGTACATTTCCAATGCACCTACAGGAAAGACGTTCATACAAGACAACATGAAAACTGGGGAAAGAAAAACTACACAACAGATGCCGTGAGTTACCTCATAGACAAACTCATGGTGGAAGTGTGGCACCTCCAGTTCTCCCAGACACCTCTCTGCTTCCTTGTTGTCTCCAGACAGAAGATACTCCTTCAGCAACAGGGTCATCTGATACAAGTAGAGAAAAGGGGATATCCAAAGTCAATGTATGCCCATTGAACACCTGAGGTTCATCGATGACAACAAAAAGGCCCCTCATAGATAGTTCAACGGCTGAGATGTTCACGTGAAGGGTGGCATGTACATCCGAGTAGCCGTAATGGATGTGTCGATATCATGTGATCACTGGAGACATCAGTTAAACTAAAGCAGGTCTCGATGACCTCACCCTTTCATAGTGAAAGCTCAATGAAATTACATTCCAATAACTTAACAGCACAGACAGGATTTTAATAGCTGGCAGACATAAAGGACAGAGCATAGAGAACACACCTGACAAGCAGCTCGTTCCGTCCTCTATAAAATGAGCAGGTCTCACCTCTCTGACGAGCTGGGTGACAGGTCTCTGACCCCCCGCCTGTTCCCCAGAGGTTGTCGATGCGCAGGCCGCCCAGACCCATCTTCAACAGCACCGCCGCCCGGTCCAAGGCCGCCCCTATATGGAAAAACACATGGCGACAAGTCAATGTGGACGCTGTCATCATTCAGTCAATCATCCACCTCTACCTCCTCGTTCATGGAATTATCCTTCCCTTAGTCATGAATTCTGCTGCCCTGGTTTATACCCTCTCATTCCAAACTCCCATAAACCATCCTCGGGATGTATTAGATTTCCCTCAAGTTCCCAAAGCTTCACTCATTGGTCTCTGTGAATACACCCACCAAATTACAAGGCGAAACACAACATAACCCAAGGGGTTCCCAAACTTTTTGGTCGGGGGACCTTTTATGATAGATAGCAAATTCATCAGGGACCCCTCAATATCAGAACACAACTCCAACTTTAGAGTGTGATAAAAAAAAGTGTTTTATTACGATTGCTGCAGTGCTAAAGAACATTTTTAAAAAGGCCCACCCTCTGCATCAGAGAGAACATTTTGCGATTTTAAAGCTAATTTCCTGAAACTCCACACATTTTCCCACGGAGCAGGCAATTTTACAGTTGAGTTGAAAAACTGGTATGGAGTTGAAAACGGAATCTTTGATGGAGTATTGTAGATCTCTGTGAGCCTCCCAGACCTTGTGCCTATAAGGGTATACTGTAAACCCCTCAACAACATCTCCATGATCATACCACAGAAATGTGAGAAGGCGTTTCGTGTTTAATAAAGGACACCAACACATACCTTGCATGGACACAGTCGACTCTTCCCCTTGTAGCCGTCTAAGTAGCTCTTGGAGAGGATCTTATCTTTGACAGCCCGGGCAATGAATTGGCCGACGAGCTGAAAGACAAAAAGAAAACACTGTTAACACACACACACACTGGTCTCGAACACTGTTCTCTCTGGTCCACCAAAAACAACAGAACAGGAAGTTAGCTCTGCCAACAAAGAAATCAAAATAAAGAGGACAGACTGAACTGTTGCCAAATAGCATGCCCATGGGCCTGAAATATCCTGCCTGCAGAATAATGTAATCCATTTGGAAATGAAGCGTCAGGAACACATGCAAGTAACTGCACAGCCATAAACCATTATAGTACAATACACACATTTTATAATGAATTACTGCAGAGGCAAATAGACAACAAATCACTTACATTTAGCATCAAAGTAGGCCAACGGAGAGACCAGAGGCTGGATGGATGCATAAACACTTGTTGTTTGGGATGAGGTGACCGTGGCAGTGTTTGTTGACATGAGTCAGAGATATGAGAGAGAGCGTGACGGGGAGGAGAAAAGCCAGAGAAAGAGCTGGCCTTGCTGTTCTGGACAGGACAAACTGGACAAAGCCTGTTGCTAACAAGCCATTGTGTCTGTGCAGACAAGAGAGCCCCAAACGCATCTGACCAGAACCAGTCTGGAAAGAGAGGAATGAGAGAGAAAGAGACTGCACAGTCAGGGGGAAGAACAGAGAGGGTGGCCTTGCAGGGAAGTGAGAGAGAGAGAGTGTAGGAGGACAGACACGTGAGAGAAAGTGAGAGAGGGAGGGATGATAAATAACCCTTCTATCAGCCTCCTACGCTGAGCTGGCATTTTGTGCCTGGCGCTGCCGAGACAATGAGGCGAGAGATCGCATGTCTGCTCTGTGTGGACGGGGAGAACAGAAAGAAAAGAGCTGAAACTCACCATCGCTTTCTTTCAGACAGTCTTATCTACAGTAAACAGTACTAGTGTTATTCAGTGGTGTAAAGTACCTAAGTAAAAATACTGTAAGGCACAACTTTAGTTTTGTACTTTACGACTTTTACTCCACTACATTCCTAAAGAAAATAATGTACTTTTTACTCCATACGTTTTCCGACACCCAAAAGTACTCGTTAAGCATTCAAAATGTAACAGGACAGGAAAATGGTCCAATTCACACACTTATCAAGAGAACATCCCTGGTCAGCCCTACTGCCTCTGATCTGGAGGACTCATTAAAACACAAATGCTTAATTTGTCAATTATTACTGAGTGCCCCTTGGCTATCAGTAAATATATACAGTACCAGTCAAAAAGTTTGCATACATCTACTCATTCAAGGGTTTTCTATATTTTTACTATTTTCTACATTGTAGAATAGTGAAGACATCAAAACTATTAAATAACACATAGAATCATGTAGTAATAAAAAATAAGTGGTGAACAAATAAAAATATATTTTATATTTGAGATTCTGCAAAGTAGCTCCCCTTTACCTTGACAACTTTGCACACTCGTGGCATTCTCACAACCAGCTTCATGAGGTAGTCACATGAATGCATTTACATTAACAGGTGTGCCTTGTTAAAAGTTCATTTGTGGAATTTCTTTCCTTCCTAATGCTTTTGAACCAATCAGTTGTGTGGTAGGGACAAGGTAGGGCTGGTATACAGAAGAGCCCTATTTGGTTAAAGACCAAGGCCATATTATGGCAAGAACAGCTCAGATAAGCAAAGAGAAAACAGTCCATCGTTACTTTAAGACATGAAGGTCAGCCAATAAGGAAAAGGTCAAGAACTTTTAACATTTATTCATGTGTAGTCATTGTCAATAACAATTTGTTCTTAACTGGGCTTGCCTAGTTAAATAAAATAAATAACCAAGCGCTATGATGAAACGGGCTCTCATGAGGACCGCCACAGGAAAGCACGACCCAGAGTTACCTCTGATGCAGAGGATAAGTTGATTAGAGTTACCAGCCTCAGAAATTTCAGCCCAAATAAATGAAGTAACAGACAACTGTTCAAATGAGACTGTGTGAATCAGGCCTTCATGGTCGAATAGCTGAAAGGAAACCACTAAAGGACACCAATAAGAAGAGACTTGCTTGGGCCAAGAAACACGAGCAATGGACATTAGACTGGTGAAAACATGTCCTTTTGTCTGATGAGTCTAAATGTGAGATTTTTGGTTCCAACCACTGTCTTTGTGAGACGCAGAGTAGGTGAACGGATGATCTCTGCATGTGTGGTTCCCACTGTGAAGCATGGAGGAGGAGGTGTGATGGTGCTTTGCTGGTGACTGTCTGATTTATTTAGAATTCAAAGCACACTTAACCAGCATGGCTACCACAGCATTCTGAAGCAATACGCCATCCCACCTGGTTTACGCTTAGTGGGACTATCATTTGTTTTTCCAACAGGACAATGGCCCAACACACCTCCAGGCTGTATAAAGGCTATTTGACCAAGAAGGAGAGTGATAGAGTGCTGCATCAGATGACCTGGCCTCCACAATCACCAAACCTCAACCCAATTTATATGGTTTGGGATGAGGTGGACTGCAGAGTGAATTAAAGCAGCAAAAAAAGCACTCCGCATATGAGGGAACTCCTTCAAGACTGTTGGAAAAGCATTCCAGGTGAAGCTGGTTGAGACAATTCTTCAACTGGGCTTGATTGAGCTTGCCTGGCGCAGTGGAATGGAACACACAAAGTGGAAACCTTGTCCACCTGGCACTCTGAGGCAAATGTATTTCAAATGCTGGTTGAACCCAGCCCTGTTATGCACACAGGGTACAATACAACATACATCCCACACAGTAGTGACACCAACAAAAAGCATTGTATCTGGGACAAATCATTCACCAAATCATGTAATGAATAAACTGTCGTGGTAAAAACACATTGATACAACAGCAGCTAAAATGGGGAGAAGTCTGTCCATAATAAAGCACTGGTCTACCTTATTAACAACACTATCAACAAGGCAGGTCCTACAGACTCTAGTGTTGTCGCACCTAGACTACTGTTCAGTCAAGTGGTCAGGCGGCACAAAGAGGGACAGGAAAATGACAGAACAGGGCAGCATGGCTGGCTCAGAACAGGGCAGCATGGCTGGCTCAGAACAGGGCAGCACGGCTGGCTCAGAACAGGGCAGCACGGCTGGCCCTTAAATGTACACAGAGAGCTAATATTAATAACATGCGTGTCAATCTCATGGCTCAAAGTGGAAGAGAGATTGACTCCACTACTTGTTTTTGTAAGAAGTGTTGACAAGCTGAATGTACCGAGGTGTCTGTTTAAAAACTACTAGCACACAGCTCGGACAGCCATGCATACTAGAGGTCGACCGAGTAATCAGGGCCGATTTCAAGTTATAACAATCGATAATCAGCTTTTTTGGACGCCGATTACATTGCAATTCACGAGGAAACTGCATGTAACTGCGGTATTATACATGTTGTATTGTAGTGGTGTAATATTGTTGTATGATGGTATTATACATGTTGTATTGTAGTGGTGTAATATTGTTGTATGGTGGTATTATACATGTTGTATTGTAGTGGTGTAATATTATTGTGTGGTGGTATTATACATGTTGTATTGTAGTGGGTGTAATATTGTTGTAATATTGTTTGTAGTGGTATTATTATACATTATTGTTGGTGTAATATTATTGTGTGGTGGTATTATACATGTTGTATTTGTAGTGGTGTAATATTGTATTATACATGTGTATGTTGTGTAATATTGTTGTGTGGTGGTATTATACATGTTTGTATTGTAATATTGTTATATGGTGTAATATTGTTGTATGGTGGTATTATACATGTTGTATTGTAGAATATTGTTGTATGGTGGATGTGTATTATACATGTTGTATTGTAGTGGTGTAATTGTTGTTGTGTGGTATTATATTATACATGTTGTATTGTAGTGGTGTAATATTGTTGTGTGGTGGTATTATACATGTTTTGTATTGTGTAGTGGTGTAATATTGTTGTGGGTGGTATTATACATGTTGTATTGTAGTGGTACATGTTGTATTGTAGTGGTGTAATGTGTATATGTATTATTATATGTGATGGTGTTTGGACCCCAGGAAAAGAAGCTGCTGCCTTGGCAGCAATGGGGATCCCTAATAAATACCGTGTTTGAACAGTGTGTCTTGACTTTTTGCCGAATGTGAACCGTCAGGTGGCTATTGTAACTACTTGTTTTGAGACCCAAATATAGAATTTCCAAACAGAACATATGCGATTCTGTTCTGAGATGCACTGGAATCAGTTTGCGCTTGTCCAGTTGTGCAGTGGTCCAGTTTGCATGCAGAACACTGGTCCAGTTTGCATGCAGAACACTGGGTCCAGTTTGCATGCAGAACACTGGTCCGGTTGCATGCAGAACATGGTCCAGTTTGCATGCAGAACACTTGTTTGTATTGTAGTGGTGTAAGTCATTGTCCAACACGTGGCCTCCACGGTCAATTAGACATTTTCACAGATACACCCAAACACTTCTATTCTAGGTATTAGGGCTCCAGGTAACACCAGGTCAGGCAGCTCCCGGTAACTTGTCAAATGAGCTCTCCACGTCGCTGGCTCAGCACGCGGCCACACAGGTCCGTCATGGACGTCAGCTCTCTGTGGCTGGCCTGCCTCCAGGGGCCAGGCTATGGGCACCCCACTACATGGAGCCCAGGTTGAGTTCACCCAGGAGCTCCTACGGAGGGGAGAGAGGGGGATGGGTTTTGGTCAGATGGAATAAAGAGTCGATCATGGAGAGAGACAGAGAGACTTGGGCCAAGAAGAGGAGTGGGCTCATAGGTCAAATCAGAGACATTACATCCTTCAGAATTAACTCTGTCTACTGTTAGATAAAAGGCAGAAGCAGGTCCACCAGTGTTTAGGATTAAAAGCACTAGTTCGCCCTACAGAGAACTCCGTTGAAATTAACCTACCGCTACTTCATTGGTGTCGCCGTGTTCAAAGTACTCCTGTACGATGGGAGTGAGAGTCTTCTCAAAGGCCCCCTCCTCCAGCGGAGGAACCACCGTCTCATACACACAGTTCTCCTGTAGACAATGAAGCCCATCAAGACTGGATACCAAAAACGTGTATAGTTTACAAGGCCCCGAGTTCTTATGAGCAGGTAAAACTCGGTACAATATGGTTAGGACCCTAACGCAGACGGTCATAGGTCCAATATAAAAATGGTCCAATACCTGAGCTTCGTCATAGTTGGACGTCGACCTCCTCCAGGTCGTACACTTCCCAGGTGGGCCCCCCACCCCTTGCCCCCCGCCCCCCACCTGACAAAGAACAAAGACAATGCCTGTGATGTTTTCAAAACAGAAACAGTTTCATGGTGCAAAATAGTTTAAATCTGTATGTAGCAAAACATTAAAATATTATAATCTGGCAGTGCGATTTAAAAGATGCAATATGCAGAAATGTTTCCTGGTTGCTGAAATAGTTTGCAAAAACAAGTAACTATAGTGTAGAGAATCATTGTACCATCTAAACCACTCTTTACATAGCCCAAAATGTTGTATTTTCAACTGCAAAGACAAAACTTAACAGTAGAAATCGCCACATATACTGAACAGAAATATAAAAAAGCAACATGCAAAGTGTTGGTCCCATGTTTACCATAGGCACAAAAAGCGTATTCTCCCAAATTGTGTGCACAAATTTGCTTATATCCCTATGAGGTGAGCATTTCTCCTTTGCCAATATAATCCATCCACCTGACAGTTTGTGGCGTAACAAGAAGCTGATTAAGCAGCATGACCATTACACAGATGCACCTTGTACTGGGGACAATAAAATCCACTCTAAATGTGCAGTTGTGTCACACAGAATGCTACAGACGTCTCAGGTTGAGGGAGCGTGCAATTGGAAAGCTGACTGCAAAAATGTCCACCAGATCTCTTGCCAGAGAATTAAATGTTCATTTCTCTACCATAAACCGCCTCCCAATGTCATTTTAGAAAATTTGTCAGTACGTCCAACAGGCCTCACAACGTGTAACCCTTCGCCAACCCAGGAGCTCCACATCCAGATTCTTCACCTAAAGGATCATCTGAGACCAGCCACCCGGACAGCTGATGAAACTGAGTAGTATTTGTCTGTAATAAAGTATTTTGTGTGGGGAAAATGCATTCTGATTAACTGGGAAGTCAGGCTCCAGCCAGTGGGCCTATGCCCCTCCCAGGCCCACCCATGTCTGCACCCCTGCCCAGTCATGTAAAATCCATAGACTAGGGCCTAATGATTTATTTCAATTGACTGATGTCCTTATATGAACTGTAACGCCATAAAATCGTTGCTTATATATTTGTTCAGTATAAAAATAGCCACATAATGCTCCTTTCTTCAGCAATGTGAGTTATAAAAAGGTTGCTACTATTGATGCATTGCTCAGATTAAGTCATCCCTAGACATTGGTTTTAGGGTCAGTTTCGCATTTCCCCCTCTTGGGGTTAAGGTTAGGATTTAGGGAAGGCAAGGTGATCCTGGATCTGAGTCACCCCAGAGCTTTCAAAAACATACTACTATCCAGTAGCCGGTATGTGGTCACCTGCAGCGGGTTGACATTACAATGCAGCCTACATTTGAACGGCACACAAACACTGTGCTGACAAAGGAAAGAAGATCAACAGTACACACACACACACACACACACACACACACGCAGCAGCGTTCTGTGCTTCAGACAGGATGTCTCCAATACAACTGAAGTGAAACACTGAAAACCCCCTTCTCCAGAAAGACAGAACATACGTCACAAAACACCACAGGCAGACGGAGACACTACTGATCGCAGAGGCCAATATGAAACATTACCAACAGGAACTGGCCTAACTATACAGGGGTACAGATAAGGGGAGCACAACAATACCCCTTCCTCGATATGACACTTCCTATATAGTGTGTGTTGTCAGAAAGGATAGACTTTAAAGGCTCAACTGGTGACAGACCACATATTTTAAAAAAGGGGTCATTCCTCATTAGTAAGTAAGTTACACAAAGCCACATCTGTTGGTGGCTCTGTAGAAACAGATTGTCAGTCTATTTAAGAAGAGAGCCATTTCCAAAGCAGCTCAGCGTGTCTAGGCCTACATGTTTTAAAAAACCCCCCACCCTCCTATAAGTCCCACCCAGCGTGTGTGTGTGTGTGTGTGTGTGTTACATTTCGCCTGTATATAGCTCTGCCCCTTTAGAATGTTGTCTGTGCCGTGGCTGAT
>NC_068430.1:74369827-74393154 GCF_023373465.1 Oncorhynchus keta
GAAATGGGACAGATATGTTGAAAAACAATGGAAATGGGACAGATATGTTGAAAAACAATGGAAATGGGACAGATATGTTGAAAAACAATGGAAATGGGACAGATATGTTGAAAAACAATGGAAATGGGACAGATATGTTGAAAACAATGGAAATGGGACAGATATGTTGAAAAGCAATGGAAATAGGACATATGATATGTTGAAAACAATGGAAATGGGACAGATATATGAAAACAATGGAAATAGGACAGATATTATATGTTGAAAAACAATGGAAATGGGACAGATATTATATGTTGAAAACAATGGAAATGGGACAGATATGTTGAAAAACAATGGAAATAGGACAGATGTTGAAACAATGGAAATGGGACAGATATGTTGAAAAACAATGGAAATGGGACAGATATGTTGAAAACAACGGAAATGGGACAGATATGTTGAAAAACAATGGAAATGGGACAGATATGCTGAAAAACAATGGAAATAGGACAGATATGACATGTTGGAAAACAATGGAAATGGGACAGATATGACATGTTGGAAACAATGGAAATGGGATGATATGATATGTTGAAAACAATGGAAATGGGACAGATATGATATGTTGAAAAACAATGGAAATGGACAGATATATGTTGAAAAACAATGGAAATGGGACAGATATGACATGTTGAAAACAAATGGAAATGGGACAGATATGACATGTTGAAAAACAATGGAAATGGACAGATATGATATGTTGAAAAACAAATGGAAATAGGACAGATATGATATGTTGAAAAACAATGGAAATGGGACAGATATGTTGAAAACAATGGAAATGGGACAGATATGTTGAAAAACAATGGAAATGGAGATAAAACTAAAAACAATGAATGGGACAGATATAAGAAAAACAATGGAAATGGGACAGATATGTTGAAAACAATGGAATGGGACAGATATGTTGAAAACAATGAAAGAGGATAGATATGACATGTTGGAAACAATGGAAATGGGACAGATATGACATGTTGAAAAACAATGGAAATGGGACAGATATGTTGAAAAACAATGGAAATGGGACAGATATGTTGAAAAACAATGGAAATGGGACAGATATGTTGAAAAACAATGGAAATAGGACAGATATGTTGAAAAACAATGGAAATGGGACAGATATGTTGAAAAACAATGGAAATGGGACAGATATGACATGTTGAAAAACAAGTCCAGAACATGTAGTTCCCAACTTCCCATGTAGTGGTGGAAAGGTTTATCACCCCAAAGGGAACATTTATTCTGCAGAAGACTAATTTGCCAGACTGTGGGAAAACAATAGTTTTAAGTCCTGTTGCAAACTACTATTGAGCACAGATGCAGAGCCCCAAGTTATGAATGTACACAAACTAAGTCTATTCCTGTGGGCAACAACTGTTACAACTAAAAGGAATCCAAACTAGCATGAACCATTGACTTTAAAACAAATCCAAACTAGTGGCAAACAGACAAGTCAAAGAGGACTTTCACTGCAAAATAAGTGAAATCCTGGGAACAGCAACCAGTCACTTTAACCAAACTGCATGCTAAACAGACTGTGGGACATGAGTATGCAGAGCCCCAGGTCAAGTGTCAACACAAAGAAGCCATTCCTATGACATTACTCTTCAAACAGAGAGATAAACAGACAGACGTACAGGATAACAGGTGACAGTGACATGTCCCACAGGGGACAGACGGACAGAGAGGAAACAACAGCAACGTGTCTGCCAAGCAGGAAGAGGATGCTCATCTTATCAGGTCGTCTGCTGTGGGAAACCTTGCTCTGTGATTGGTCAACGATCTGACGCCAGCATCAGGAGTCAGGACCCGCTCTGACTCTGGACAGATTTTTGTTTCCATCGTACGCACACACACACACACACACACACACACACACACACACACACACACACACACACACCCCTATATGGAACGTGCTCCAGAGCGGGAAAGAACGACAAACAAAGCGAACGAGAGAGAGAAAGACTCATATTCTGTTAGCCCATCAGGGTCATGACTGGGTTAGTGAATACATTCCCCTGACTGTTGCCTCACCCTGTTCCAGTTGGCATGACAACACACAACAGTTGGAAACAGCTATAGTACGTCATGTGTTATTGACTCTCCTGAACCACTTGTTGCCATGCCAAATGAAGGAGAGAGCACAACAACGTCTGCAAAAGGGCCATGGATTTAATGACGGTATGAATTGGAAAGATCAACTAACGAGACAGAGAGTGTAAGAAACCATCTCCCAGGTTGCTTTGCGGCGTGGCTGTGGAGGTTAAAGGCTTCCGAATGCTTCGGTTCAGCGGGCGCCTAGGAGAGTGTGCTCACATACTCTCTTCAAAGACCTACGCTTGAAAAAGCAAAAATCGTCAATAGTACCGTTTGTCCATCTTGAAATGCCGTAGCCAGTATACACTTCCTCAAAATAGTCTGAATTCATCTAAGATAACTCAAGAACTGTCATTCATTTTGACGGTTCTGCTGAGGAGATCTTAGTTACCCAATTCTACATGTGACTAAAATGTTCGGTGCAGTGTTACCTCTTCGGCCTGCCTCGAGAAAATAGTTTTGTGTACAAAACAGCCGAAAAAAACTGTTGCCGAAGACCAAAACGTCACAAAATGTAGTCAACATATGCATGAACCGTTCCAGATGGGAGCATGCAGATCGACTTTAGGTTAAGCCTTTTTATTAGAGATGGGAGGGGCAGTATTAGAGATGGGATGGGCAGTATTAGAGATGGGAGATGGGATGGGCAGTATTAGAGATGGGATGGGCAGTATTAGAGATGGGATGGGCAGTATTAGAGATGGGAGGGGCAGTATTAGAGATGGGATGGGAGTATTAGAGATGGGAGGGCAGTATTAGAGATGGGATGGGCAGTATTAGAGATGGGAGGGGCAGTATTAGAGATGGGATGGGCAGTATTGAGATGGGAGGGGCAGTATTTAGAGATGGGAGGGGCATTAGAGATGGGAGGGCAGTATTAGAGATGGGAGGGGCAGTATTGGAGATGGGATGGGCAGTATTGGGAGATGGGAGGGGCAGTATTATAGATGGGAGGGGCAGTATTATAGATGGAGGCAGTATTATAGATGGGAGGGGCAGTATTAGAGATGGGAGGGGCAGTATTAGAGATGGGAGGGGCAGTATTAGAGATGGGAGGGGCAGTATTAGAGATGGGAGGGGCAGTATTAGAGATGGGAGGGGCAGTATTGGAGATGGGAGGGGCAGTATTGGAGATGGGAGGGGCAGTATTGGAGATGGGAGGGGCAGTATTAGAGATGGGAGGGGCAGTATTAGAGATGGGAGGGGCAGTATTAGAGATGGGAGGGGCAGTATTAGAGATGGGAGGGGCAGTATTGGAGATGGGAGGGGTAGTATTAGAGATGGGAGGGGCAGTATTAGAGATGGAGGGCAGTATTAGAGATGGGAGGGGCAGTATTAGAGATGGGATGGGCAGTATTAGAGATGGGAGGGCAGTAGAGATGGGAGGGGCAGTATTAGAGATGGGAGGGGTAGAGGCGGGCTGGCCTCAACCAGATGGATGGGCAGTATTAGAGATGGGATGGGCAGTATTAGAGATGGATGACCACTACAGCTGGAACTGTTTTCAGACAGACACAGACAGACATGGGAGAAAGTATTAGAGAGATGGGCAGAATGTAAACATATGTTTCCCATGACAATAAGATGGGAGGGGCACATTAGAATTGAATGGGCAGTATTAGAGATGGAGGGGCAGTCTACAGCTGGGATGGGCAGTTTAGAGATCACTCCAGTCACTATGATGGGGAGGCCCATTAAGATGGGTTACCCTAGGAGATGGAGGGAAAGATCTACTGTACCTGGGAGTCTCACTCTCTCTCCCTTTCAGTATTAGAGATGGTCTCTTTCCCTTCCTTTCTCTTTTTGGGCAGTCCTCTATCCCTTGGATTTGAACCAGGGATGGGAGGGGAGTTAGGGATGGAAGAATAGATGGGATGGAGGGAGAGAAGGTAGATTCTTTTCTTTGCTGCCTGCGTTGCTAAGCTATTCCTTCAGGTCTAATGGAGATTTAACAAGATGTTGCAGATTAAGAGCCACAAAGCACAGCTCTAGGATGGACCCTGTAGTCTGGACCCCGACCCAGTGCAGTATTGAACAACGCACAGCTCTGGGCTACTCTGTAGTCTGGACCCCGACCCAGTGTGTTGAACAACGCACAGCTCTGGGAACTCTGTAGTCTGGACCAGACCCAGTGACAGTTGAACAACACACATAGCTCTGACAATAAAAACTCTGAATTGAATTGACCCAGTGTGATGAACCACGCACAGCTGGGGCTACAATCTCCAGTCTGGACCGACCTAGTGTGTTGACCCTACAGCAGAGAAAGCTCTGGAGAGTCTACTCTGTAGTCTGGACCCGACCCAGTGTGTTGAACAAGCACAGCTCCATTGGATTTACTCTGTAGTCTGGACCCGACCCAGTGTGTTGAAGGTAGATTTTTTCAGCTCTGAGCTACTCTGTAGTCTGGACCCGACCCAGTGTGATGAACAACACACAGCTCTGGGCTACTCTGTAGTCTGGACCCGACCCAGTGTGTTGAACAACACACAGCTCTGGGCTACTCTGTAGTCTGGACCCGACCCAGTGTGTTGAACAACACACAGCTCTGGGCTACTCTGTAGTCTGGACCCGACCCAGTGTGTTGAACAACACACAGCTCTGGGCTACTCTGTAGTCTGGTTGACCCAGTGTGTTGAACAACACACAGCTCAGGCTACTCTGTAGTCTGGACCCGACCCAGTGTGTTGAACAACACACAGCTCTGGGCTACTCTGTAGTCTGGACCGACCCAGTGTGATGAACAACACAGCTCTGGGCTACTCTGTAGTCTGGACCCGACCCTAGTGTGTTGAACAACGCACAGCTCTGGGCTACTCTGTAGTCTGGACCCGACCCAGTGTGTTGAACAACGCACAGCTCTGGGCTCTCTGTAGTCTGGACCCGACCCAGTGTGTTGAACAACACACAGCTCTGGCTACTTTGTAGTCTGGACCCGACCCAGTGTGTTGAACAACACACAGCTCTGGCTACTCTGTAGTCTGGACCCGACCCAGTGTGTTGAACAACACACAGCTCTGGGCTACTCTGTAGTCTGGACCCGACCCAGTGTGTTGAACAACACACAGCTCTGGGCTTCTCTGTAGTCTGGACCCGACCCAGTGTGTTGAACAACACACAGCTCTGGGCTACTCTGTAGTCTGGACCCGACCCAGTGTGTTGAACAACACACAGCTCTGAACTACCCTGTAGTCTGGACCCGACCCAGTGTGTTGAACAACAGCACAGCTCTGGGCTACCCTGTAGTCTGGACCCGACCCAGTGTGTTGAACAACGCACAGCTCTGGGCTACCCTGTAGTCTGGACCCGACCAGTGTTGAACAAAGCACAGCTCTGGGCTACTCTGTAGTCTGGACCGACCCAGTGTGTTGAACAACGCACAGCTCTGGGCTACTCTGTAGTCTGGACCCGACCCAGTGTGTTGAACAACGCACAGCTCTGGGCTACCCTGTAGTCTGGACCCGACCCAGTGTGTTGAACAACGCAGAGCTCTGGGCTACCCTGTAGTCTGGACCCACCCAGTGTGTTGAACAACGCACAGCTCTGGGCTACCCTGTAGTCTGGACCCGACCCAGTGTGTTGAACAACGCACAGCTCTGGGCTACCCTGTAGTCTGGACCCGACCCAGTGTGTTGAACAAAGCACAGCTCTGGGCTACTCTGTAGTCTGGACCGACCCAGTGTGTTGAACAAAGCACAGCTCTGGGCTACTCTGTAGTCTGGACCCGACCCAGTGTGTTGAACAACACACAGCTCTGGGCTACCCTGTAGTCTGGACCCGACCCAGTGTGTTGAACAACACACAGCTCTGGGCTACTCTGTAGTCTGGACCCGACCCAGTGTGTTGAACAACACACAGCTCTGGCTACTCTGTAGTCTGGACCCGACCCAGTGTGTTGAACAACACACAGCTCTGGGCTACTCTGTAGTCTGGACCCGACCCAGTGTGTTGAACAACACACAGCTCTGGGCTACTCTGTAGTCTGGACCCGACCCAGTGTGTTGAACAACACACAGCTCTGGGCTACTCTGTAGTCTGGACCCGACCCAGTGTGATGAACAACACAGCTCTGGGCTACTCTGTAGTCTGGACCCGACCCAGTGTGTTGAACAACGCACAGCTCTGGGCTACTCTGTAGTCTGGACCCGACCCAGTGTGTTGAACAACGCACAGCTCTGGGCTACTCTGTAGTCTGGACCCGACCCAGTGTGTTGAACAACACACAGCTCTGGGCTACTCTGTAGTCTGGACCCGACCCAGTGTGATGAACAACACACAGCTCTGGGCTACTCTGTAGTCTGGACCCGACCCAGTGTGTTGAACAACACACAGCTCTGGGCTACTCTGTAGTCTGGACCCGACCCAGTGTGTTGAACAACACACAGCTCTGGGCTACTCTGTAGTCTGGATCCGACCCAGTGTGTTGAACAACACACAGCTCTGGGCTACCCTGTAGTCTGGACCCGACCCAGTGTGTTGAACAACACACAGCTCTGGGCTACTCTGTAGTCTGGACCCGACCCAGTGTGTTGAACAACGCACAGCTCTGGGCTACCCTGTAGTCTGGACCCGACCCAGTGTGTTGAACAACGCACAGCTCTGGGCTACTCTGTAGTCTGGACCCGACCCAGTGTGTTGAACAATGCACAGCTCTGGGCTACTCTGTAGTCTGGACCCGACCCAGTGTGTTGAACAAAGCACAGCTCTGGGCTACTCTGTAGTCTGGACCCGACCCAGTGTGTTGAACAACACACAGCTCTGGGCTACTCTGTAGTCTGGACCCGACCCAGTGTGTTGAACAACACACAGCTCTGGGCTACTCTGTAGTCTGGACCCGACCCAGTGTGTTGAACAACACACAGCTCTGGGCTACCCTGTAGTCTGGACCCGACCCAGTGTGTTGAACAACGCACAGCTCTGAGCTACTCTGTAGTCTGGACCCGACCCAGTGTGTTGAACAAAGCACAGCTCTGGGCTACTCTGTAGTCTGGACCCGACCCAGTGTGTTGAACAACACACAGCTCTTAGCTACCCCTGTAGTCTGGACCCGACCCAGTGTGTTGAACAAAGCACAGCTCTGGGCTACTCTGTAGTCTGGACCCGACCTAGTGTGTTGAACAACACACAGCTCTGGGCTACTCTGTAGTCTGGACCCGACCCAGTGTGTTGAACAACACACAGCTCTGGGCTACTCTGTAGTCTGGACCCGACCCAGTGTGTTGAACAACACACAGCTCTGGGCTACTCTGTAGTCTGGACCCGACCTAGTGTGTTGAACAACGCACAGCTCTGGGCTACCCTAGTCTGGACCCGACCCAGTGTGTTGAACAACACACAGCTCTGGGCTACCCTGTAGTCTGGACCCGACCCAGTGTGTGTGTTTCAATGGGACTGCATAGACTGGTGGTGTCATGACGTGGCCCTCTTTGGGTATAGCAAGTGCCTTCCCCCTCTCTCACTCTTACACCCAGGTTCTGTTATCTCAGGTCTTAAACTCCTGAAGGAGACTCTCTCCCTCATGCAGTATAGAGAGAGAACGCTTCACAGTAGAACAAAGGAACTTCTACATAACAGAACTTGAGAACTGAACAATATCCATGTTTTGGAGAAAGTGTAAACGGTTGGTGGAGAATCGAGCTACGACCGGTCCATTTTGTGTAATGTTTGTGACCTCATGAGAGACAATACAGCCACATTACCATAACTCTGTTTATACAAGAGTCTCCGTTATGAGTTTCGCATCTAATTTTGTATAAAATGAATGAGTAAAGATGAAACTATTTGTGAAATTATGTAATGTGATTTTAAACAGTTTAATGAAAGAGAATCCGATTCTCTTTAACCTGTTGAGTGTAGGGGGCAGTATTTTGATGTTTGGATGAAAAACGTACCCAAATGAAACGGCCTATTTCTCAGGCCCAGAATATGGAATATGCATATAATTGTCAGACTAGGATAGAAAACACTCTAAAGTTTCCCAAACTGTCAAAATATTGTCTGAGTATAACAGAACTGATATTGCAGGTGGAAACCTGAGGAAAATCCAACCCGGAAGTGCCGTTTTTCCTGAAAGCTCCCTGTTCCATTGCCTGCCTTCGCTCCAACCAGATTCCTTTTCTTATAGCTTCCCCATGGTGTGAACAGTCTTTAGACATAGTGTCAGGCTTTTATTTTGAAAAATGAGCAAGAAAGATCACATCGCGTCATTGTATGGCTGGGTGCCAGCAGCGTTTTACATTTTCTCTCTCTCCTATTGAAGAAGCAACATTCCGGGTTAAATATTATCGATTATATATTGTAAAAACAACCTGGGGATTGATTATAAAAAAACATTTGACATGTTTCTACGAACTTTACGGATACTATTTGGAATTTTCATCTGCCTGGTCGTGACCGCTCGAGCCTGTGGATTTCTGAACATAAGGCGCCAACCAAATGGAGGTATTTTGGATATAAAAATAATCTTTATGGAACAAAAGGAACATTTGTGTAACTGGGAGTCTCGTGAGTGCAAACATCCGAAGATCAAAGGTAAGCGATTCATTTTATTGCTTTTCTGACTTTCGTGACCAATCTACTTGGCTGCTAGCTGTTTGTAATGTTTTGTCTACTGAGAGATGTCCTTACATAAACGCTTTGGTATGCTTTCGCCGAAAAGCTTTTTAAAATCTGACACGACAGCTGGATTAACAACAAGCTAAGCTGTGTTTTGCTATATTGCACTTGTGATTTCATGAAAATGAAATATTTTTAGTATCCATTGTAACCAAAGACTTCGTGGAAGAGAGACGGGCGCATGAACTTTCCAACAGAAAGACGGACAATTCCAACAGAGATCACGACGACACACTGAGCGTAAATATATATTGAGTGCAATTATTCCCGAATGAGTGAGCGTTCATGTGCAAAGGATTAGCATTTCAATTATTAGAATTATTAGCTGTGTAGTGACTCGTCTTTCCCGGCCTTCTCAGTCCACACCCACTTCCCTTTATGCATTTCTGTGATTATTTAGTTAGTTAGCAAATAAATGATTAAGACAATTGATGGATGGATGATTCATAGCAAAAGACTTTCGGCGTTTGGAATGAGACAAACGTGAGGTAAAGAATGATTCATTAATTAGAAGACCAATTGGTCAGATATTAAAATATCTGAAAAGTTATATTAGGAAAATTATAATTTTTAATCTGAAGATTTTTCTTCTGGTTGTGCCCAACCGACTTCCTGGTTGTCACGGCTCCAACCGACGGTGGCTCCTCTCTTCCTGGTTGTGACTCCTCTTCCTGGTTGTCACGACTCCAACCGAAGGTGGCTCCTCTTCCTGGTTGTCACGACTCCAACCGAAGGTGGCTCCTCTTCCTGGTTGTCACGACTCCAACCAGGTGGCTCCTCTTCCTGTCCGGGTGGCGCTCGGCGGCCGGCCGTCACCGGTCTACTAGCCACCGATCCCTTTTCTGTTGGTTTTGTCTTATTGGTTACACCTGTTTCTTGTTTAGATTTTTAGTTGGGCTATTTAAGCCGGTATGACCCGCCTGCTCTTAGTGCGGGCTTATTTTCTTCACTGTGTTTATGTGTAGTAGTGTGTTTAGTTTTGGGGTTTTCTTCGGACTTGTTAGGTCCTGGTTTTGGGTTATCGTATATGTGCGCCCAGTGTTTTGGCGTTTACGATTTACCCTGTGCCATTAAAAGCACTATTCCGTACCTTCAGCCTCCGGCCCCTGACTCCGCACCCACTACGCCTAAGTGTGTCACACTGGTTAATTATATTTACATGAGTAAGTTAGTTTAATCATGTAATAATAACTACAGAGAATTGATTTGATAAAATACGGCTTCACTTTAATAATGCCAAAGACATGACAGTGGTTACTTCAGCCCCCTGCAAGTTCCTCTCTGTGTTGCTATAATAGTTTTAACTTACAGTAGGGGACCTTGTATGGACACAAAGAATGATCGCTTTATGACTATTATAATATAATAATATAATACATTTCCCTCAAAGAGCTAAGGTACATAGTACCGGTCTGTCTGTATGTACATTACATGAGCCAAACTCCAGTAGGAATATCATGTGTGTACATAGTACCAGTCTGTCTGTAGGTACATTACATGTTTGAGCCAAACTCCAGTAGGAATATCATGTGTGTACATAATACCAGTCTGTCTGTAGGTACATTACATGTCAGCCAAACTCCAGTAGGAATATCATGTGTGTACATAATACCAGTCTGTCTGTAGGTACATTACATGTCAGCCAAACTCCAGTAGGAATATCATGTGTGTACATAATACCAGTCTGTCTGTAGGTACATTACATGTGAGCCAAACTCCAGTAGGAATATCATGTGTACATAGTACCAGTCTGTCTGTAGGTACATTACATGTTTGAGCAGCCAAACTCCAGTAGGAATATCATGTGTGTACATAGTACCAGTCTGTCTGTAGGTACATTACATGTCAGCCAAACTCCAGTAGGAATATCATGTGTACATAGTACCAGTCTGTCTGTAGGTGCATTACATGTCAGCCAAACTCCAGTAGGAATATCATGTGTACATAGTACCAGTCTGTCTGTAGGTACATTACATGTGAGCCAAACAGTAGGAATATCATGTGTACATAGTACCAGTCTGTCTGTAGGTACATTACATGTTTGCCAAACTCCAGTAGGAATATCATGTGTGTACATAGTACCAGTCTGTCTGTAGGTACATTACATGTTTGAGCCAAACTCAGTAGGAATATCATGTGTGTACATAGTACCAGTCTGTCTGTAGGTACATTACATGTCAGCCAAACTCCAGTAGGAATATCATGTGTACATAGTACCAGTCTGTCTGTAGGTACATTACATGTCAGCCAAACTCCAGTAGGAATATCATGTGTACATAGTACCAGTCTGTCTGTAGGTACATTACATGTCAGCCAAACTCCAGTAGGAATATCATGTGTACATAGTACCAGTCTGTCTGTAGGTACATTACATGTCAGCCAAACTCCAGTAGGAATATCATGTGTACATAGTACCAGTCTGTCTGTAGGTACATTACATGTCAGCCAAACTCCAGTAGGAATATCATGTGTGTACATAGTACCAGTCTGTCTGTAGGTACATTACATGTTTGAGCCAAACTCCAGTAGGAATATCATGTGTGTACATAGTACCAGTCTGTCTGTAGGTACATTACATGTCAGCCAAACTCCAGTAGGAATATCATGTGTACATAGTACCAGTCTGTCTGTAGGTACATTACATGTCAGCCAAACTCCAGTAGGAATATCATGTGTGTACATAGTACCAGTCTGTCTGTAGGTACATTACATGTCAGCCAAACTCAGTAGGAATATCATGTGTACATAGTACCAGTCTGTCTGTAGGTACATTACATGTCAGCCAAACTCCAGTAGGAATATCATGTGTACATAGTACCAGTCTGTCTGTAGGTACATTACATGTCAGCCAAACTCCAGTAGGAATATCATGTGTGTACATAGTACCAGTCTGTCTGTAGGTACATTACATGTCAGCCAAACTCCAGTAGGAATATCATGTGTACATAGTACCAGTCTGTCTGTAGGTACATTACATGTTTGAGCCAAACTCCAGTAGGAATATCATGTGTGTACATAGTACCAGTCTGTCTGTAGGTACATTACATGTCAGCCAAACTCAGTAGGAATATCATGTGTGTACATAGTACCAGTCTGTCTGTAGGTACATTACATGTTTGAGCCAAACTCCAGTAGGAATATCATGTGTGTACATAGTACCAGTCTGTCTGTAGGTACATTACATGTTTGAGCCAAACTCCAGTAGGAATATCATGTGTGTACATAGTACCAGTCTGTCTGTAGGTACATTACATGTTTGAGCCAAACTCCAGTAGGAATATCATGTGTACATAGTACCAGTCTGTCTGTAGGTACATTACATGTGAGCCAAACTCCAGTAGGAATATCATGTGTGTACATAGTACCAGTCTGTCTGTAGGTACATTACATGTTTGAGCCAAACTCCAGTAGGAATATCATGTGTGTACATAGTACCAGTCTGTCTGTAGGTACATTACATGTTTGAGCCAAACTCCAGTAGGAATATCATGTGTGTACATAGTACCAGTCTGTCTGTAGGTACATTACATGTTTGAGCCAAACTCCAGTAGGAATATCATGTGTGTACATAGTACCAGTCTGTCTGTAGGTACATTACATGTTTGAGCCAAACTCCAGTAGGAATATCATGTGTGTACATAGTACCAGTCTGTCTGTAGGTACATTACATGTGAGCCAAACTCCAGTAGGAATATCATGTGTGTACATAGTACCAGTCTGTCTGTAGGTACATTACATGTTTGAGCCAAACTCCAGTAGGAATATCATGTGTACATAGTACCAGTCTGTCTGTAGGTACATTACATGTTTGAGCCAAACTCCAGTAGGAATATCATGTGTACATAGTACCAGTCTGTCTGTAGGTACATTACATGTGAGCCAAACTCCAGTAGGAATATCATGTGTACATAGTACCAGTCTGTCTGTAGGTACATTACATGTTTGAGCCAAACTCCAGTAGGAATATCATGTGTACATAGTACCAGTCTGTCTGTAGGTACATTACATGTTTGAGCCAAACTCCAGTAGGAATATCATGTGTACATAGTACCAGTCTGTCTGTAGGTACATTACATGTTTGAGCCAAACTCCAGTAGGAATATCATGTGTGTACATAGTACCAGTCTGTCTGTAGGTACATTACATGTTTGAGCCAAACTCAGTAGGAATATCATGTGTGTACATAGTACAGTCTGTCTGTAGGTACCATGTCAGCCAAACTCCAGTAGGAATATCATGTGTGTACATAGTACCAGTCTGTCTGTAGGTACATTACATGTTTGAGCCAAACTCAGTAGGAATATCATGTGTACATAGTACCAGTCTGTCTGTAGGTACATTACATGTGAGCCAAACTCCAGTAGGAATATCATGTGTGTACATAGTACCAGTCTGTCTGTAGGTACATTACATGAGCCAAACTCCAGTAGGAATATCATGTGTGTACATAGTACCAGTCTGTCTGTAGGTACATTACATGTTTGAGCCAAACTCAGTAGGAATATCATGTGTGTACATAGTACCAGTCTGTCTGTAGGTACATTACATGTTTGAGCCAAACTCCAGTAGGAATATCATGTGTGTACATAGTACCAGTCTGTCTGTAGGTACATTACATGTTTGAGCCAAACTCCAGTAGGAATATCATGTGTACATAGTACCAGTCTGTCTGTAGGTACATTACATGTTTGAGCCAAACTCAGTAGGAATATCATGTGTGTACATAGTACCAGTCTGTCTGTAGGTACATTACATGTGAGCCAAACTCAGTAGGAATATCATGTGTACATAGTACCAGTCTGTCTGTAGGTACATTACATGTGAGCCAAACTCCAGTAGGAATATCATGTGTACATAGTACCAGTCTGTCTGTAGGTACATTACATGTTTGAGCCAAACTCCAGTAGGAATATCATGTGTGTACATAGTACCAGTCTGTCTGTAGGTACATTACATGTGAGCCAAACTCCAGTAGGAATATCATGTGTGTACATAATACCAGTCTGTCTGTAGGTACATTACATGTTTGAGCCAAACTCCAGTAGGAATATCATGTGTGTACATAGTACCAGTCTGTCTGTAGGTACATTACATGTGAGCCAAACTCCAGTAGGAATATCATGTGTGTACATAGTACCAGTCTGTCTGTAGGTACATTACATGTTTCAACCAAACTCAGTAGGAATATCATGTGTGTACATAGTACCAGTCTGTCTGTAGGTACATTACATGTTTGAGCCAAACTCAGTAGGAATATCATGTGTGTACATAGTACCAGTCTGTCTTTATGTACATTACATGTTTGAGCCAAACTCAGTAGGAATATCATGTGTGTACATAGTACCAGTCTGTCTGTAGGTACATTACATGAGCCAAACTCAGTAGAATATCATGTGTGTACATAGTACCAGTCTGTCTAGGTGACATTACATGTTCAGCCAAACTCCAGTAGGAATATCATGTGTGTACATAGTACCAGTCTGTCTGTAGGTATTACATGTTTGAGCCAAACTCAGTAGGAATATCATGTGTGTACATAGTACCAGTCTGTCTGTAGGTACATTACATGTGAGCCAAACTCAGTAGGGAATATCATGTGTGTACATAGTACCCAGTCTGTCTGTAGGTACATTACATGTTTTGAGCCAAACTCCAGTAGGAATATCATGTGTGTACATAGTACCAGTCTGTCTGTAGGTACATTACATGTTTGAGGCCAAACTCCAGAGGAATATCATGTGTGTACATAGTACCAGTCTGTCTGTAGGTACATTACATGTTGAGCCAAACTCCAGTAGGAATATCATGTGTACATAGTACCAGTCTGTCTGTAGGTACATTACATGTCAGCCAAACTCCAGTAGGAATATCATGTGTACATAGTACCAGTCTGTCTGTGGTACATTACATGTTTGAGCCAAACTCCAGTAGGAATATCATGTGTACATAGTACCAGTCTGTCTGTAGGTACATTACATGTTTGAGCCAAACTCCAGTAGAATATCATGTGTACATAGTACCAGTCTGTCTGTAGGTACATTGCATGTTTGAGCCAAACTCCAGTAGGAATATCATGTGTGTACATAGTACCAGTCTGTCTGTAGGTACATTACATGTTTGAGCCAAACTCAGTAGGAATATCATGTGTGTACATAGTACCAGTCTGTCTGTAGGTACATTACATGTTTAGGCCAAACTCCAGTAGGAATATCATGTGTACATAATACCAGTCTGTCTGTAGGTACATTACATGTGAGCCAAACTCCAGTAGGAATATCATGTGTGTACATAGTACCAGTCTGTCTGTAGGTACATTACATGTTTGAGCCAAACTCCAGTAGGAATATCATGTGTGTACATAGTACCAGTCTGTCTGTAGGTACATTACATGTTTGAGCCAAACTCCAGTAGGAATATCATGTGTACATAGTACCAGTCTGTCTGTAGGTACATTACATGTTTGAGCCAAACTCCAGTAGGAATATCATGTGTGTACATAGTACCAGTCTGTCTGTAGGTACATTACATGTTTGAGCCAAACTCCAGTAGGAATATCATGTGTACATAGTACCAGTCTGTCTGTAGGTACATTACATGTTTCAGCCAAACTCCAGTAGGAATATCATGTGTGTACATAGTACCAGTCTGTCTGTATGTACATTACATGTGAGCCAAACTCCAGTAGGAATATCATGTGTGTACATAGTACCAGTCTGTCTGTAGGTACATTACATGTTTGAGCCAAACTCCAGTAGGAATATCATGTGTGTACATAGTACCAGTCTGTCTGTAGGTACATTACATGTGAGCCAAACTCCAGTAGGAATATCATGTGTGTACATAGTACCAGTCTGTCTGTAGGTACATTACATGTGAGCCAAACTCCAGTAGGAATATCATGTGTGTACATAGTACCAGTCTGTCTGTAGGTACATTACATGTGAGCCAAACTCCAGTAGGAATATCATGTGTGTACATAGTACCAGTCTGTCTGTAGGTACATTACATGTTTGAGCCAAACTCCAGTAGGAATATCATGTGTGTACATAGTACCAGTCTGTCTGTAGGTACATTACATGTGAGCCAAACTCCAGTAGGAATATCATGTGTGTACATAGTACCAGTCTGTCTGTAGGTACATTACATGTCAGCCAAACTCAGTAGGAATATCATGTGTGTACATAGTACCAGTCTGTCTGTATGTACATTACATGTCAGCCAAACTCCAGTAGGAATATCATGTGTGTACATAGTACCAGTCTGTCTGTATGTACATTACATGTTTGAGCCAAACTCCAGTAGGAATATCATGTGTGTACATAGTACCAGTCTGTCTGTATGTACATTACATGTTTGAGCCAAACTCCAGTAGGAATATCATGTGTGTACATAGTACCAGTCTGTCTGTAGGTACATTACATGTCAGCCAAACTCCAGTAGGAATATCATGTGTGTACATAGTACCAGTCTGTCTGTATGTACATTACATGTCAGCCAAACTCCAGTAGGAATATCATGTGTGTACATAATACCAGTCTGTCTGTAGGTACATTACATGTGAGCCAAACTCCAGTAGGAATATCATGTGTGTACATAGTACCAGTCTGTCTGTATGTACATTACATGTGAGCCAAACTCCAGTAGGAATATCATGTGTACATAGTACCAGTCTGTCTGTAGGTACATTACATGTGAGCCAAACTCCAGTAGGAATATCATGTGTACATAGTACCAGTCTGTCTGTAGGTACATTACATGTTTGAGCCAAACTCCAGTAGGAATATCATGTGTACATAGTACCAGTCTGTCTGTATGTACATTACATGTTTGAGCCAAACTCCAGTAGGAATATCATGTGTGTACATAGTACCAGTCTGTCTGTAGGTACATTACATGTGAGCCAAACTCCAGTAGGAATATCATGTGTGTACATAGTACCAGTCAGTTAGTACATAAAAAAGACTATTACAAGTGAAAGACGACATAGATTCAAAGCCAATGTAGTGACAGGTTGTTTGATAGTCTGACCAAATAGGCCATCGCCATGACACCGGAGACAAGTGCATGCTGGACATTCCGATGCCATGCCCAGCTGACCAATGAGCTGACACTTGTGACCCCGAGAGGGGTATGGCTTAGGGGGATGACATGAGTTAATGAGTTTACAACGTTGTCATGACAACAAGAGAGCCAAATAAGGCCAATAGTGCATCCTACAGCAGGGTTTCCCACACTGCAATTTAAATAAACAATATGAGACTTACTATCCTGTCTAATATAATATGGGCTGTAATGTAGGACTACAGTATATGAGACTTACTATCCTGTCTAATATAATATGGGCTGTAATGTAGGACTACAGTATATGAGACTTACTATCCTGTCTAATATGGACTGTAATGTAGGACTCCAGTATATGAGACTTACTATCCTGTCTAATATAATATGGACTGTAATGTAGGACTACAGTATATGAGACTTACTATCCTGTGTAATATGGACTGTAATGTAGGATTACAGTATGAGACTTAATATCCTGTCTAATATAATATGGACTGTAATAGGACTACAGTATATGAGACTTACTATCCTGTCTAATATGGACTGTAATGTAGGACTACAGTATGAGACTTAATATCCTGTCTAATATGGACTGTAATGTAGGACTACAGTATGAGACTTAATATCCTGTCTAATATAATATGGACTGTAATGTAGGATTACAGTATATGAGACTTACTATCCTGTCTAATATGGACTGTAATGTAGGACTACAGTATATGAGACTTACTATCCTGTCTAATATGGACTGTAATGTAGGACTACAGTATATGAGACTTACTATCCTGTCTAATATGGACTGTAATAGGACTACAGTATGAGACTTACTATCCTGTCTAATATAATATGGACTGTAATGTAGGACTACAGTATATGAGACTTACTATCCTGTCTAATATGGACTGTAATGTAGGACTACAGTATATGAGACTTACTATCCTGTCTAATATGGACTGTAATGTAGGACTACAGTATATGAGACTTACTATCCTGTCTAATATAATATGGACTGTAATGTAGGACTACAGTATGAGACTTAATATCCTGTCTAATATGGACTGTAATGTAGGACTACAGTATATGAGACTTACTATCCTGTCTAATATGGACTGTAATGTAGGACTACAGTATATGAGACTTACTATCCTGTCTAATATGGACTGTAATGTAGGACTACAGTATATGAGACTTACTATCCTGTCTAATATGGACTGTAATGTAGGACTACAGTATATGAGACTTACTATCCTGTCTAATATGGACTGTAATGTAGGATTACAGTATATGAGACTTACTATCCTGTCTAATATGGACTGTAATGTAGGACTACAGTATATGAGACTTACTATCCTGTCTAATATAATATGGACTGTAATGTAGGACTACAGTATGAGACTTAATATCCTGTCTAATATCCTGTCTAATATGGACTTACTATCCTGTCTAATATGGATGTAATGTAGGACTACAGTATATGAGACTTACTATCCTGTCTAATATAATATGGACTGTAATGTGGACTCCCCCAGTATGAGACTAATATACAGACTAGTATATGAGACTTACTATCCTGTCTAATATGGACTGTAATGTAGGACTACAGTATGGACTTACTATCCTGTCTAATATGGACTATAATGTAGGACTACAGTATATGAGACTTACTATCCTGTCTAATATAATATGGACTGTAATGTAGGACTACAGTATGAGACTTAATATCCTGTCTAATATGGACTGTAATGTAGGACTACAGTATATGAGACTTACTATCCTGTCTAATATGGACTGTAATATGGACTACAGTAATGACTTACTATCCTGTCTAATATGGACTGTAATGTAGGACTACAGTATATGAGACTTACTATCCTGTCTATATATAATATGGACTGTAATGTAGGACTACAGTATATGAGACTTACTATCCTGTCTAATATGGACTGTAATGTAGGACTACAGTATATGAGACTTAATATCCTGTCTAATATGGACTGTAATGCTTACATTACAGTATGAGACTTACTATCCTGTCTAATATGGACTGTAATGTAGGACTACAGTATGAGACTTACTATCCTGTCTAATATGGACTGTAATGTAGGACTACAGTATATGAGACTTACTATCCTGTCTAATATAATATGGACTGTAATGTAGGACTACAGTATATGAGACTTACTATCCTGTCTATATGGACTGTAAATGAGGACTACAGTATATGAGACTTACTATCCTGTCTAATATGGACTGGAGGGACTAGTATATGACTTTATCCTTCTAATATGGACTGTAATGTAGGACTACAGTATATGAGACTTACTATCCTGTCTAATATAATATGGACTGTAATGTAGGACTACAGTATATGAGACTTACTATCCTGTGTAATATGGACTGTAATGTAGGACTACAGTATATGAGACTTTTATGTTAACCTGTATGACATTTAGGAAGGTCAACATTGCGTCCCAGCTACTGATATCAAGCCACTGCTCCCTTAGGCTTGGCTGGAGCTGACATGACTCTCTTTATCAGCTGAATCATCACACATTGGAACACTTATGTTTCTTTCTGGCAGAACTCCAAACCAACCCCTCCCTCCCTCCCTCCCTCCCTCTCTCTCCTCCCTCCCCTCCCTTCCCTCCCCCTCTCCCTCCCTCCCTCCCTCCCTCCCCTCCCTCCTCCCTCCCCTCCCTCCCTCCCCTCCCTCTCTCCCCCTCCCTCCCTCCCTCTCCCCTCTCTCTCCCTCCCTCCCTCCCCCTCTCCCTCCCTCCCCTCCCTCCCCTTCCTCCCTCCCTCCCCTCCCTCCCCTCCCCTCCCTCCCCTCCCTCCCTCCCTCCCTCCCTCCCGTAATTTACATGGACATTAATAAAATCCCAGCTAGAAGAATCTGTTCAAGTCAAAGCAGCTGGACAACTCTCCCTGAAGGTTACATAGCATCACATTCAATACACTCCCTCTGTGTGTGTGTGTGTGTGGTATCATTGTGTCTGTATGTGATTGTGTGTGTGTATTAAATTCACCCTTTCCCAAAGCCCTGGTTTATTGAATGAAACTGCAGAGGGCAGACAGGCTACTATACAGACAACTATAAAGACACAGGCCTTAGGACTACAGCTACCCTGCTGACTACAGCTACCCTACTGAATACAGCTACCCCGCTGACTACAACTACCCCGCTGACTACAGCTACCCCGCTGACTACAGCTACCCCGCTGACTACAGCTACCCCGCTGACTACAGCTACCCCGCTGACTACAACTACCCCGCTGACTACAGCTACCCCGCTGACTACAGCTACCCCGCTGACTACAGCTAGCTACCCTCTCCCTGAGTAGGCTGACTATAGCTACCCATTCAGCTAGCTACCCCTCTGTGAACAGAAACTGTGTGCAGCTACCCCGATGTGATCACAGTGATTCCGCTGACTGTGCTACCCCGCTGACTACAGCTAGCTACCCCGCTGACTACAGCTAGCACCGCTGACTGGGGCTACCCGCTGACTACAGCTATGGGGCTGACTTACAGCTACCCCGCTGATTCTACAACTACCCCGCTGACTACAGCTACCCTGCTGACTACAGTCACTATGTCATTCTATGGGGGAGTAGGGATACAGCTACCCCGCTGACTACAGCTTCTATGGGAGTAGGGATATGCTGACTACAGATTCCGGGGACTACAGATACGAGAGAGAGAGACAGAGATTCTATGGGGTAGGGATACGAGAGAGAGAGAAGAGATTCTATGGGGAGTAGGGATACGAGAGAGAGAGAGAGATTCTATGGGGAGTAGGGATACGAGAGAAAAGAGATTCTATGGGGAGTAGGGATACGAGAGAGAGAGAAAAAGAGATTCTATGGGGAGTAGGGATACGAGAGAGAGAGAAAGAGATTCTATGGGGTAGGGATACGAGAGAGAGAGAGATTCTATGGGGAGTAAAGGGATACGAGAAGAGAGGGAAGAGATTCTATGGGGGAGTAGGGATACGAGAGAGAAGAGAGATTCTAAGGGAGTAGGGATACGAGAGAGAGAAGAGAGATTCTATGGGGAGTAGGGATACGAGAGAGAGAGAGATTCTATGGGAGTAGGGATACGAAGAGAGAAAGAGATTCTATGGGGGTAAGGGATACGAGAGAGAGAAGAGAGATTCTATGGGGAGTAGGGATACGAGAGAGAGGAGAAAGAGATTCTATGGGGAGTAGGGATACGAGAAAGAGATTCTATGGGGAGTAGGGATACGAGAGAGAGAGAAAGAGATTCTATGGGGAGTAGGGATCGAGAGAGAGAAAGAGATTCTATGGGGGTAGGGATACGAGAGAGAGAGAGAGATTCTATGGGGAGTAGGGATACGAGAGAGAGAAGATTCTATGGGGAGTAGGGATACGAGAGAGAAAAGAGATTCTATGGGGAGTAGGGATACGAGAGAGAGAGAGAGATTCTATGGGGAGTAGGGATACGAGAGAGAGAGAGAGAGATTCTATAGGGAGTAGGGATACGAGAGAGAAGATTCTATGGGGAGTAGGGATACGAGAGAGAGAGAAAGAGATTCTATGGGGAGTAGGGATACGGAGAGAGAAGAGATTCTATGGGGAGTAGGGATACGAGAGAGAAAGAGAGATTCTCTATGGGGAGTAGGGATACTGCGAGAGAGAGAGATTCTATGGGGAGTAGGGATCGAGAGAGAGAGAAGATTCTATGGGGAGTAGGGATACGAGAGAGAGAGAGAAAGAGATTCTATGGGGAGTAGGGATACGAGAGAGAAGAGATTCTATGGGGAGTAGGGATACGAGAGAGAGAGAGATTCTATGGGGGTAGGGATACGAGAGAGAGAGAAAAGATTCTATGGGGAGTAGGGATACGAGAGAGAAAGAGATTCTATGGGGAGTAGGGATACGAGAGAGAGAGAGAGATTCTATGGGGAGTAGGGATACGAGAGAGAGAAAGAGATTCTATGGGGAGTAGGGATACGAGAGAGAGAAAGAGATTCTATGGGGAGTAGGGATACGAGAGAGAGAAGAGAGATTCTATGAGGGGTAGTAGGGATACGAGAGAGAGAGAAAGAGATTCTATAGGGGAGTAGGGATACGAGAGAGAGAGAGAGATTCTATGGAAGTAGGGATACGAGAGAGAGAGATTCTATGGGGAGTAGGGATACGAGAGAGAGAGAAGAGATTCTATGGGGAGTAGGGATACGAGAGAGAGAGAAAGAGATTCTATGGGGAGTAGGGATACGAGAGAGAAAGAGATTCTATGGGGAGTAGGGATACGAGAGAGAGAAGAGATTCTATGGGGAGTAGGGATACGAGAGAGAGAGAAGATTCTATGGGGAGTAGGGATACGAGAGAGAGAGAGAGATTCTATGGGGAGTAAAGGGATACGAGGAGAGAGAGAGAGATTCTATGGGGAGTAGGGATACGAGAGAGAGAGAGATTCTATGGGGAGTAGGGATACGAGAGAGAGAGAGAAAGAGATTCTATGGGGAGTAGGGATACGAGAGAGAGAGAGAGATTCTATGGGGAGTAGGGATACGAGAGAGAGAGATTCTATGGGGAGTAGGGATACGAGAGAGAGAAGAGATTCTATGGGGAGTAGGGATACGAGAGAGAGAGAGAAAGAGATTCTATGGGGAGTAGGGATACGAGAGAGAGAGAGAAAGAGATTCTATGGGGAGTAGGGATACGAGAGAGAGAGAGAGATTCTATGGGGAGTAGGGATACGAGAGAGAGAAAGAGATTCTATGGGGAGTAGGGATACGAGAGAGAGAGAAAGAGATTCTATGGGGAGTAGGGATACGAGAGAGAGAGAAGAGATTCTATGGGGAGTAGGGATACGAGAGAGAGAGAGATTCTATGGGGAGTAGGGATACGAGAGAGAGAGAGAGATTCTATGGGGAGTAGGGATACGAGAGAGAGAGAGAGATTCTATGGGGAGTAGGGATACGAGAGAGAGAGAGAGATTCTATGGGGAGTAGGGATACGAGAGAGAGAGAGAGATTCTATGGGGAGTAGGGATACGAGAGAGAGAGAAGAGATTCTATGGGGAGTAGGGATACGAGAGAGAGAGAAAGAGATTCTATGGGGAGTAGGGATACGAGAGAGAGAGAGATTCTATGGGGAGTAGGGATACGAGAGAGAGAGAGAGATTCTATGGGGAGTAGGGATACGAGAGAGAGAGAAGAGATTCTATGGGGAGTAGGGATACGAGAGAGAGAGAAAGAGATTCTATGGGGAGTAGGGATACGAGAGAGAGAGAAAGAGATTCTATGGGGAGTAGGGATACGAGAGAGAGAGAAAGAGATTCTATGGGGAGTAGGGATACGAGAGAGAGAGAGAGAGATGCTATGAGAGAGAGATAGGGGAGTAGAGAGAGAGAGAGAGAGAGATTCTATGGGGAGTAGGGATACGAGAGAGAGAGAAAGAGATTCTATGGGGAGTAGGGATACGAGAGAGAGAGAGAGAGAGAGAGAGAGAGTAGAGAGAGAGCGAGAGAGAGAGAGAGAGAGA
>NC_068430.1:74393254-74394660 GCF_023373465.1 Oncorhynchus keta
GCAGACTTTTCTGGATGGCAGCTACAGTGACATCACTCTGGAGGTGGACGTGCGAGCATCACAGGTGCTAGATGTAAGCATGCATGGACCTCTTGCATCTGTTCAATCTCTTTTAATAGATACAACAACAAAAATGGTCACATTGTCATTGTTATCTAATTCCTAACCTTATCACAGGTAGGTTCAATTAAAAACAGGAGCCTGGAAAAATATCCTCTTTTTGTGGCAACAAATAACTTCTGTCACATAGTGGCTGTTATCTAGCCTACTGTGCAATCTCGGCATCGAGAAATCAAAGTCAATCAATCAAATGTATTTATGAAGCCGTTTTTACATCAGCAGTTGACACAAAGTGCTTTTACAGAAACCCTGCCTACAACCCCAAAGAGCAAGCAATGCAGACGTAGAAACACAATGCAGACGTAGAACCACAATGCAGACGTAGAAACACAATGCAGACGTAGAACCACAATGCAGACGTAGAAACACAATGCAGACGTAGAAACACAATGCAGACGTAGAAACACAATGCAGATGTAGAAACACAATGCAGATGTAGAAACACAATGCAGACGTAGAAACACAATGCAGACGTAGAAACACAATGCAGACGTAGAACCACAATGCAGACGTAGAAACACAATGCAGATGTAGAAACACAATGCAGATGTAGAAACACAATGCAGATGTAGAAACACAATGCAGACGTAGAAACACAATACAGACGTAGAAACACAATGCAGATGTAGAAACACAATACAGACGTAGAAACACAATACAGACGTAGAAACACAATGCAGATGTAGAACCACAATGCAGATGTAGAAACACAATGCAGATGTAGAAACACAATGCAGATGTAGAAACACAATGCAGATGTAGAAACACAATGCAGATGTAGAACCACAATGCAGATGTAGAAACACAATACAGATGTAGAAACACAATGCAGATGTAGAAACACAATGCAGATGTAGAAACCACAATGCAGACGTAGAAACACAATGCAGATGTAGAACCACAATGCAGACGTAGAAACACAATGTAGAACCACAATGCAGATGTAGAAACACAATGCAGATGTAGAACCACAATACAGACGTAGAAACACAATACAGACGTAGAAACACAATACAGACGTAGAAACACAATACAGACGTAGAAACACAATACAGATGTAGAAACACAATACAGACGTAGAACCACAATGCAGACGTAGAAACACAATGCAGATGTAGAACCACAATGCAGATGTAGAAACACAATGCAGATGTAGAACCACAATACAGACGTAGAAACACAATACAGACGTAGAAACACAATACAGATGTAGAAACACAATGCAGATGTAGAAACACAATACAGACGTAGAAACACAATACAGATGTAGAAACACAATACAGATG
>NC_068430.1:74394760-74439760 GCF_023373465.1 Oncorhynchus keta
AATATGAAAGCCCTCCTCTAGACGTTGTGGAGAGTAGAGTCAGTATGTGAGTACAGGTGAATATGAAAGCCCTCTAGAAGCGTTGTGGAGAGTAGAGTCAGTATGTGAGGTACAGGTGAATATGAAAGCCCTCTAGGCGTTGTGAAGTAGAGTCAGTATGTGAGTACAGGTGAATATGAAAGCCCTCTGAGCGTTGTGAAGTAGAATCGGTATGTGAGTACAGGTGAATATGAAAGCCCTCTAGACGTTGTGGAGAGTAGAGTCAGTATGTGAGAACAGGTGAATATGAAAGCCCTCTAGACGTTGTGGAGAGTAGAGTCAGTATGTGAGTACAGGTGAATATGAAAGCCCTCTAGACGTTGTGGAGAGTAGAGTCAGTATGTGAGTACAGGTGAATATGAAAGCCCTCCTCTGGAGACGTTGTGGAGAGTAGAGTCAGTATGTGAGTACAGGTGAATATGAAAGCCCTCCTCTAGACGTTGTGGAGAGTAGAGTCAGTATGTGAGTACAGGTGAATATGAAAGCCCTCCTCTGAATATGAAAGCCCTTGTGGAGAGTAGAGTCAGTATGTGAGTACAGGTGAATATGAAAGCCCTCTAGACGTTGTGGAGAGTAGAGTCAGTATGTGAGTACAGGTGAATATGAAAGCCCTCTAGGCGTTGTGGAGAGTAGAGTCAGTATGTGAGTACAGGTGAATATGAAAGCCCTCCTCTAGGCGTTGTGGAGAGTAGAGTCAGTATGTGAGTACAGGTGAATATGAAAGCCCTCTCTAGACGTTGTGGAGAGTAGAGTCAGTATGTGAGTACAGGTGAATATGAAAGCCCTCCTCTAGACGTTGTGGAGAGTAGAGTCAGTATGTGAGTACAGGTGAATATGAAAGCCCTCTCTAGACGTTGTGGAGAGTAGAGTCAGTATGTGAGTACAGGTGAATATGAAAGCCCTCCTCTAGACGTTGTGGAGAGTAGAGTCAGTATGTGAGTACAGGTGAATATGAAAGCCCTCTAGACGTTGTGGAGAGTAGAGTCAGTATGTGAGTACAGGTGAATATGAAAGCCCTCCTCTAGACGTTGTGGAGAGTAGAGTCAGTATGTGAGTACAGGTGAATATGAAAGCCCTCCTCTAGACGTTGTGGAGAGTAGAGTCAGTATGTGAGTACAGGTGAATATGAAAGCCCTCCTCTAGACGTTGTTTAGATTAGAGTCAGTATGTGAGTACAGGTGAATATGAAAGCCCTCTAGACGTTGTGGAGAGTAGAGTCAGTATGTGAGTACAGGTGAATATGAAAGCCCTCTAGACGTTGTGGAGAGTAGAGTCAGTATGTGAGTACAGGTGAATATGAAAGCCCTCTAGACGTTGTGGAGAGTAGAGTCAGTATGTGAGTACAGGTGAATATGAAAGCCCTCTCGTTGTGGAGACGTTGTGGAGAGTAGAGTCAGTATGTGAGTACAGGTGAATATGAAAGCCCTCCTCTAGACGTTGTGGAGAGTAGAGTCAGTATGTGAGTACAGGTGAATATGAAAGCCCTCCTCTAGACGTTGTGGAGAGTAGAGTCAGTATGTGAGTACAGGTGAATATGAAAGCCCTCCTCTAGACGTTGTGGAGAGTAGAGTCAGTATGTGAGTACAGGTGAATATGAAAGCCCTCCTCTAGACGTTGTGGAGAGTAGAGTCAGTATGTGAGTACAGGTGAATATGAAAGCCCTCCTCTAGACGTTGTGGAGAGTAGAGTCAGTATGTGAGTACAGGTGAATATGAAAGCCCTCCTCTAGACGTTGTGGAGAGTAGAGTCAGTATGTGAGTACAGGTGAATATGAAAGCCCTCCTCTAGACGTTGTGGAGAGTAGAGTCAGTATGTGAGTACAGGTGAATATGAAAGCCCTCCTCTAGACGTTGTGGAGAGTAGAGTCAGTATGTGAGTACAGGTGAATATGAAAGCCCTCCTCTAGACGTTGTGGAGAGTAGAGTCAGTATGTGAGTACAGGTGAATATGAAAGCCCTCCTCTAGACGTTGTGGAGAGTAGAGTCAGTATGTGAGTACAGGTGAATATGAAAGCCCTCTAGACGTTGTGGAGAGTAGAGTCAGTATGTGAGTACAGGTGAATATGAAAGCCCTCCTCTAGACGTTGTGGAGAGTAGAGTCAGTATGTGAGTACAGGTGAATATGAAAGCCCTCCTCTAGACGTTGTGGAGAGTAGAGTCAGTATGTGAGTACAGGTGAATATGAAAGCCCTCCTCTAGACGTTGTGGAGAGTAGAGTCAGTATGTGAGTACAGGTGAATATGAAAGCCCTCTAGACGTTGTGGAGAGTAGAGTCAGTATGTGAGTACAGGTGAATATGAAAGCCCTCCTCTAGACGTTGTGGAGAGTAGAGTCAGTATGTGAGTACAGGTGAATATGAAAGCCCTCCTCTAGACGTTGTGAGAGAGTAGAGTCAGTATGTGAGTACAGGTGAATATGAAAGCCCTCCTCTAGACGTTGTGGAGAGTAGAGTCAGTATGTGAGTACAGGTGAATATGAAAGCCCTCTAGACGTTGTGGAGAGTAGAGTCAGTATGTGAGTACAGGTGAATATGAAAGCCCTCTAGTTGTGGAGAGTAGAGTCAGTATGTGAGTACAGGTGAATATGAAAGCCCTCCTCTAGACGTTGTGGAGAGTAGAGTCAGTATGTGAGTACAGGTGAATATGAAAGCCCTCCTCTAGACGTTGTGGAGAGTAGAGTCAGTATGTGAGTACAGGTGAATATGAAAGCCCTCCTAGACGTTGTGGAGAGTAGAGTCAGTATGTGAGTACAGGTGAATATGAAAGCCCTCCTCTAGACGTTGTGGAGAGTAGAGTCAGTATGTGAGTACAGGTGAATATGAAAGCCCTCTAGACGTTGTGGAGAGTAGAGTCAGTATGTGAGTACAGGTGAATATGAAAGCCCTCCTCTAGACGTTGTGGAGAGTAGAGTCAGTATGTGAGTACAGGTGAATATGAAAGCCCTCTAGACGTTGTGGAGAGTAGAGTCAGTATGTGAGTACAGGTGAATATGAAAGCCCTCTAGACGTTGTGGAGAGTAGAGTCAGTATGTGAGTACAGGTGAATATGAAAGCCCTCCTCTAGACGTTGTGGAGAGTAGAGTCAGTATGTGAGTACAGGTGAATATGAAAGCCCTCGTTGTGGAGACGTATGTGGTAGAGTAGAGTCAGTATGTGAGTACAGGTGAATATGAAAGCCCTCTAGACGTTGTGGAGAGTAGAGTCAGTATGTGAGTACAGGTGAATATGAAAGCCCTCCTAGACGTTGTGGAGAGTAGAGTCAGTATGTGAGTACAGGTGAATATGAAAGCCCTCTAGACGTTGTGGAGAGTAGAGTCAGTATGTGAGTACAGGTGAATATGAAAGCCCTCCTCTAGACGTTGTGGAGAGTAGAGTCAGTATGTGAGTACAGGTGAATATGAAAGCCCTCTAGACGTTGTGGAGAGTAGAGTCAGTATGTGAGTACAGGTGAATATGAAAGCCCTCCTCTAGACGTTGTGGAGAGTAGAGTCAGTATGTGAGTACAGGTGAATATGAAAGCCCTCCTCTAGACGTTGTGGAGAGTAGAGTCAGTATGTGAGTACAGGTGAATATGAAAGCCCTCTAGACGTTGTGGAGAGTAGAGTCAGTATGTGAGTACAGGTGAATATGAAAGCCCTCTCTAGACGTTGTGGAGAGTAGAGTCAGTATGTGAGTACAGGTGAATATGAAAGCCCTCCTCTAGACGTTGTGGAGAGTAGAGTCAGTATGTGAGTACAGGTGAATATGAAAGCCCTCTAGACGTTGTGGAGAGTAGAGTCAGTATGTGAGTACAGGTGAATATGAAAGCCCTCTAGTTGTGGAGAGTAGAGTCGTATGTGAGTACAGGTGAATATGAAAGCCCTCTAGAGTCAGTATGTGAGTACAGGTGAATATGAAAGCCCTCCTCTAGACGTTGTGGAGAGTAGAGTCAGTATGTGAGTACAGGTGAATATGAAAGCCCTCCTCTAGACGTTGTGGAGAGTAGAGTCAGTATGTGAGTACAGGTGAATATGAAAGCCCTCTCTAGACGTTGTGGAGAGTAGAGTCAGTATGTGAGTACAGGTGAATATGAAAGCCCTCCTCTAGACGTTGTGGAGAGTAGAGTCAGTATGTGAGTACAGGTGAATATGAAAGCCCTCTCTAGACGTTGTGGAGAGTAGAGTCAGTATGTGAGTACAGGTGAATATGAAAGCCCTCTAGACGTTGTGGAGAGTAGAGTCAGTATGTGAGTACAGGTGAATATGAAAGCCCTCTAGACGTTGTGGAGAGTAGAGTCAGTATGTGAGTACAGGTGAATATGAAAGCCCTCCTCTAGACGTTGTGGAGAGTAGAGTCAGTATGTGAGTACAGGTGAATATGAAAGCCCTCTAGACGTTGTGGAGAGTAGAGTCAGTATGTGAGTACAGGTGAATATGAAAGCCCTCCTCTAGACGTTGTGGAGAGTAGAGTCAGTATGTGAGTACAGGTGAATATGAAAGCCCTCTAGACGTTGTGGAGAGTAGAGTCAGTATGTGAGTACAGGTGAATATGAAAGCCCTCCTCTAGACGTTGTGGAGAGTAGAGTCAGTATGTGAGTACAGGTGAATATGAAAGCCCTCCTCTAGACGTTGTGGAGAGTAGAGTCAGTATGTGAGTACAGGTGAATATGAAAGCCCTCCTCTAGACGTTGTGGAGAGTAGAGTCAGTATGTGAGTACAGGTGAATATGAAAGCCCTCTAGAAGTTGTGGAGAGTAGAGTCAGTATGTGAGTACAGGTGAATATGAAAGCCCTCCTCTAGACGTTGTGGAGAGTAGAGTCAGTATGTGAGTACAGGTGAATATGAAAGCCCTCCTCTAGACGTTGTGGAGAGTAGAGTCAGTATGTGAGTACAGGTGAATATGAAAGCCCTCTAGACGTTGTGGAGAGTAGAGTCAGTATGTGAGTACAGGTGAATATGAAAGCCCTCTAGACGTTGTGGAGAGTAGAGTCAGTATGTGAGTACAGGTGAATATGAAAGCCCTCCTCTAGACGTTGTGGAGAGTAGAGTCAGTATGTGAGTACAGGTGAATATGAAAGCCCTCTAGACGTTGTGGAGAGTAGAGTCAGTATGTGAGTACAGGTGAATATGAAAGCCCTCTAGACGTTGTGGAGAGTAGAGTCAGTATGTGAGTACAGGTGAATATGAAAGCCCTCCTCTAGACGTTGTGGAGAGTAGAGTCAGTATGTGAGTACAGGTGAATATGAAAGCCCTCCTCTAGACGTTGTGGAGAGTAGAGTCAGTATGTGAGTACAGGTGAATATGAAAGCCCTCTAGACGTTGTGGAGAGTAGAGTCAGTATGTGAGTACAGGTGAATATGAAAGCCCTCTAGACGTTGTGGAGAGTAGAGTCAGTATGTGAGTACAGGTGAATATGAAAGCCCTCCTCTAGACGTTGTGGAGAGTAGAGTCAGTATGTGAGTACAGGTGAATATGAAAGCCCTCTAGACGTTGTGGAGAGTAGAGTCAGTATGTGAGTACAGGTGAATATGAAAGCCCTCCGTCTAGACGTTGTGGAAAGAGTAGAGTCAGTATGTGAGTACAGGTGAATATGAAAGCCCTCTAGACGTTGTGGAGAGTAGAGTCAGTATGTGAGTACAGGTGAATATGAAAGCCCTCTAGACGTTGTGGAGAGTAGAGTCAGTATGTGAGTACAGGTGAATATGAAAGCCCTCCTCTAGACGTTGTGGAGAGTAGAGTCAGTATGTGAGTACAGGTGAATATGAAAGCCCTCTAGACGTTGTGGAGAGTAGAGTCAGTATGTGAGTACAGGTGAATATGAAAGCCCTCCTCTAGACGTTGTGGAGAGTAGAGTCAGTATGTGAGTACAGGTGAATATGAAAGCCCTCCTCTAGACGTTGTGGAGAGTAGAGTCAGTATGTGAGTACAGGACAGGTGAATATGAAAGCCCTCTCAGTAGACGTTGTGGAGAGTAGAGTCAGTATGTGAGTACAGGTGAATATGAAAGCCCTCTAGACGTTGTGGAGAGTAGAGTCAGTATGTGAGTACAGGTGAATATGAAAGCCCTCCTCTAGACGTTGTGGAGAGTAGAGTCAGTATGTGAGTACAGGTGAATATGAAAGCCCTCCTCTAGACGTTGTGGAGAGTAGAGTCAGTATGTGAGTACAGGTGAATATGAAAGCCCTCTAGACGTTGTGGAGAGTAGAGTCAGTATGTGAGTACAGGTGAATATGAAAGCCCTCTCTAGACGTTGTGGAGAGTAGAGTCAGTATGTGAGTACAGGTGAATATGAAAGCCCTCTAGACGTTGTGGAGAGTAGAGTCAGTATGTGAGTACAGGTGAATATGAAAGCCCTCTAGACGTTGTGGAGAGTAGAGTCAGTATGTGAGTACAGGTGAATATGAAAGCCCTCTCTAGACGTTGTGGAGAGTAGAGTCAGTATGTGAGTACAGGTGAATATGAAAGCCCTCTCTAGACGTTGTGGAGAGTCAGAGTCAGTATGTGAGTACAGGTGAATATGAAAGCCCTCCTCTAGACGTTGTGGAGAGTAGAGTCAGTATGTGAGTACAGGTGAATATGAAAGCCCTCTAGACGTTGTGGAGAGTAGAGTCAGTATGTGAGTACAGGTGAATATGAAAGCCCTCTAGACGTTGTGGAGAGTAGAGTCAGTATGTGAGTACAGGTGAATATGAAAGCCCTCCTCTAGACGTTGTGGAGAGTAGAGTCAGTATGTGAGTACAGGTGAATATGAAAGCCCTCCTCTAGACGTTGTGGAGAGTAGAGTCAGTATGTGAGTACAGGTGAATATGAAAGCCCTCCTCTAGACGTTGTGGAGAGTAGAGTCAGTATGTGAGTACAGGTGAATATGAAAGCCCTCTAGACGTTGTGGAGAGTAGAGTCAGTATGTGAGTACAGGTGAATATGAAAGCCCTCCTCTAGACGTTGTGGAGAGTAGAGTCAGTATGTGAGTACAGGTGAATATGAAAGCCCTCCTCTAGACGTTGTGGAGAGTAGAGTCAGTATGTGAGTACAGGTGAATATGAAAGCCCTCCTCTAGACGTTGTGGAGAGTAGAGTCAGTATGTGAGTACAGGTGAATATGAAAGCCCTCCTCTAGACGTTGTGGAGAGTAGAGTCAGTATGTGAGTACAGGTGAATATGAAAGCCCTCTAGACGTTGTGGAGAGTAGAGTCAGTATGTGAGTACAGGTGAATATGAAAGCCCTCTAGACGTTGTGGAGAGTAGAGTCAGTATGTGAGTACAGGTGAATATGAAAGCCCTCTAGACGTTGTGGAGAGTAGAGTCAGTATGTGAGTACAGGTGAATATGAAAGCCCTCTAGACGTTGTGGAGAGTAGAGTCAGTATGTGAGTACAGGTGAATATGAAAGCCCTCCTCTAGACGTTGTGGAGAGTAGAGTCAGTATGTGAGTACAGGTGAATATGAAAGCCCTCTAGACGTTGTGGAGAGTAGAGTCAGTATGTGAGTACAGGTGAATATGAAAGCCCTCTCTAGACGTTGTGGAGAGTAGAGTCAGTATGTGAGTACAGGTGAATATGAAAGCCCTCTCTAGACGCGTTGTGGAGAGTAGAGTCAGTATGTGAGTACAGGTGAATATGAAAGCCCTCCTCTAGACGTTGTGGAGAGTAGAGTCAGTATGTGAGTACAGGTGAATATGAAAGCCCTCTAGATGTTGTGGAGAGTAGAGTCAGTATGTGAGTACAGGTGAATATGAAAGCCCTCCTCTAGACGTTGTGGAGAGTAGAGTTAGTATGTGAGTACAGGTGAATATGAAAGCCCTCCTCTAGACGTTGTGGAGAGTAGAGTCAGTATGTGAGTACAGGTGAATATGAAAGCCCTCCTCTAGACGTTGTGGAGAGTAGAGTCAGTATGTGAGAACAGGTGAATATGAAAGCCCTCCTCTAGACGTTGTGGAGAGTAGAGTCAGTATGTGAGTACAGGTGAATATGAAAGCCCTCCTCTAGACGTTGTGGAGAGTAGAGTCAGTATGTGAGTACAGGTGAATATGAAAGCCTCCTCTAGACGTTGTGGAGAGTAGAGTCAGTATGTGAGTACAGGTGAATATGAAAGCCCTCTAGACGTTGTGGAGAGTAGAGTCAGTATGTGAGTACAGGTGAATATGAAAGCCCTCCTCTAGACGTTGTGGAGAGTAGAGTTAGTATGTGAGTACAGGTGAATATGAAAGCCCTCCTCTAGACGTTGTGGAGAGTAGAGTCAGTATGTGAGTACAGGTGAATATGAAAGCCCTCTAGAAGTTGTGGAGAGTAGAGTCAGTATGTGAGTACAGGTGAATATGAAAGCCCTCCTCTAGACGTTGTAGAGAGTAGAGTCAGTATGTGAGTACAGGTGAATATGAAAGCCCTCCTCTAGACGTTGTGGAGAGTAGAGTCAGTATGTGAGTACAGGTGAATATGAAAGCCCTCTAGATGTTGTGGAGAGTAGAGTCAGTATGTGAGTACAGGTGAATATGAAAGCCCTCTAGACGTTGTGGAGAGTAGAGTCAGTATGTGAGTACAGGTGAATATGAAAGCCCTCCTCTAGACGTTGTGGAGAGTAGAGTCAGTATGTGAGTACAGGTGAATATGAAAGCCCTCCTCTAGACGTTGTGGAGAGTAGAGTCAGTATGTGAGTACAGGTGAATATGAAAGCCCTCCTCTAGACGTTGTGGAGAGTAGAGTGAGTATGTGAGAACAGGTGAATATGAAAGCCCTCCTCTAGACGTTGTGGAGAGTAGAGTCAGTATGTGAGTACAGGTGAATATGAAAGCCCTCCTCTAGACGTTGTGGAGAGTAGAGTCAGTATGTGAGTACAGGTGAATATGAAAGCCCTCCTCTAGACGTTGTGGAGAGTAGAGTTAGTATGTGAGTACAGGTGAATATGAAAGCCCTCTCTAGACGTTGTGGAGAGTAGAGTCAGTATGTGAGTACAGGTGAATATGAAAGCCCTCCTCTAGACGTTGTGGAGAGTAGAGTTAGTATGCGAGTACAGGTGAATATGAAAGCCCTCTAGAAGTTGTGGAGAGTAGAGTCAGTATGTGAGTACAGGTGAATATGAAAGCCCTCCTCTAGACGTTGTGGAGAGTAGAGTTAGTATGTGAGTACAGGTGAATATGAAAGCCCTCCTCTAGACGTTGTGGAGAGTAGAGTTAGTATGTGAGTACAGGTGAATATGAAAGCCCTCTAGACGTTGTGGAGAGTAGAGTCAGTATGTGAGAACAGGTGAATATGAAAGCCCTCTAGACGTTGTGGAGAGTAGAGTCAGTATGTGAGTACAGGTGAATATGAAAGCCCTCCTCTAGACGTTGTGGAGAGTAGAGTCAGTATGTGAGTACAGTTGAATATGAAAGCCCTCCTCAAGATGTTGTGGAGAGTAGAGTCATTATGTGAGTACAGGTGAATATGAAAGCCCTCCTCTAGACGTTGTGGAGAGTAGAGTCAGTATGTGAGTACAGGTGAATATGAAAGCCCTCCTCTAGACGTTGTGGAGAGTAGAGTCAGTATGTGAGTACAGGTGAATATGAAAGCCCTCTAGACGTTGTGGAGAGTAGAGTCAGTATGTGAGTACAGGTGAATATGAAAGCCCTCCTCTAGACGTTGTGGAGAGTAGAGTCATTATGTGAGTACAGGTGACTTTTTACTGTTACGACATTTTAGTAAACACAATATTTCATAACAATATGCTGTTTGCTGCTTGAAAAAATAATGTTTTATGTTTATAATAATGAGTCAGTTGGACACAGTAGAGGCAGCTATAGACCAGCCAACCTGCTAGTCAGCGCTCTGGACATGGTAGAGGCAGCTATAGACCAGCCAACCTACCAGTCAATACTCTGGACACAGTCAATACTCTGGACACAGTCAATACTCTGGACACAGTAGAGGCAGCTATAGACCAGCCAACCTTCCAGTCAATACTCTGGACACAGTAGAGGCAGCTATAGACCAGCCAACCTGCCAGTCAATACTCTGGACACAGTAGAGGCAGCTATAGACCAGCCAACCTGCCAGTCAGTGCTCTGGGAACATCTGGAGCTCATTACCAACAATTGCCCTCCTTCAGTAGGAACCAAACTGACGGGCTTCCCAGGTAATGCCTTTAAAATGAGCTGGCACTAAGAGAGGAATGGAGGACGGCCACACCTGGATTAGTATGTGTGTGTGTGTGTGTGTGCGTGTGTGTGGTGGTGTGTATGTGCATACGTGTATGTGTGGTGATGTTTGTGTGCATACGTGTATGTGTGGCTGGTGGTGGTGAGCTCCCATCCAGGCATCCAATTAACATGTTTTTTTCTGGATCGTTTCTGTCACTTTCCAGAACAAGGCCACCAGCTACCATTAGACCAGTAGAGATTAACAGAGGAGAGAGAAATAAAGAACCGTTTTATAAAGCAGAACTCTCTCTCTCGCTCTCTCGCTCTCTCTCTCTGTCTCTCTCTCTCTCCCCTGTCTCTCTCTCTCTCTCTCTCTCTGTCTGTCTGTCTGTCTGTCTGTCTGTCTGTCTGTCTTGTCTGTCTTTCTCTCTGTCTCTCTCTCTCTCTCTCTCTCTCTCTCTCTGTCTCTCTCTCTGTCTCTCTCTCTCTCTGTCTCTCTCCTGTCTCCCCTGTCTGTCTCTCTCTCTGTCTCTCTCTCTCTGTCTCTCTGTCTCTCTCTCTCTCTCTCTGTCTCTGTCTCTGTCTCTGTCTCTCTCTCTCTCTCTCTCTCTCTCTCTCTCTGTCTCTCTCTCTCTCTCTCCCTGTCTCTCTCTCTCTCTCTCCCTGTCTCTCTCTCTCCCCCTGTCTCTCTCTCTCTCTCTCTCTCTCTCTCTCTCTCTCTCTCTCTCTCTCTCTCTCTCTCTCTCTCTCTCTCTCCCCCTGTCTCTCTCTCTCTCTCTATCTCTCTCCCCCTGTCTCTCTCTCTATCTCTCTGTATCTCTCTCTGTCTCTCTCTCTCCCCCCCTGTCTCTCTCTCTCTAACACTGTTTTACTAGCCCCCCTAAAGAGCATTACTCTTGGTCTGAATTCCAATGAGAAATCTCATTATCTCCTCTCCTCTTCTCCGACAGAACAGTTAAGTCCTGTAACATTTCCACAGGCAGTACTAGGCTACGAGCTAACATGCCCACAGACAGTACTAGGCTACGAGCTAACATGTCCACAGACAGTACTAGGCTACGAGCTAACATGTCCACAGACAGTACTAGGCTACGAGCTAACATGTCCACAGGCAGTACTAGGCTACGAGCTAACATGTCCACAGACAGTACTAGGCTACGAGCTAACATGTCCACAGGCAGTACTAGGCTACGAGCTAACATGTCCACAGACAGTACTAGGCTACGAGCTAACATGTCCACAGACAGTACTAGGCTACGAGCTAACATGTCCACAGATAGTACTAGGCTACGAGCTAACATGTCCACAGATAGTACTAGGCTACGAGCTAACATGTCAACAGATAGTACTAGGCTACGAGCTAACATGTCCACAGACAGTACTAGGCTACGAGCTAACATGTCAACAGACAGTACTAGGCTACGAGCTAACATGTCCACAGACAGTACTAGGCTACGAGCTAACATGTCCACAGACAGTACTAGGCTACGAGCCTAACATGTCCACAGACAGTACTAGGCTACGAGCTAACATGTCCAGAGACAGTACTAGGCTACGAGCTAACATGTCCACAGACAGTACTAGGCTACGAGCTAACATGTCCACAGACAGTACTAGGCTACGAGCTAACATGTCCACGACAGACAGTACTAGGCTACGAGCTAACATGTCCACAGACAGTACTAGGCTATGAGCTAACATGTCCACAGACAGTACTAGGCTACGAGCTAACATGTCCACAGACAGTACTAAGGCTTCGAGCTAACATGTCCACAGACAGTACTAGGCTACGAGCTAACATGTCCACAGACAGTACTAGGCTATGAGCTAACATGTCCACAGACAGTACTAGGCTACGAGCTAACATGTCCACAGACAGTACTGGGCTACGAGCTATCATTCCGGCGCCGACAGAGATGGCCGCCTCGCTTCGCGTTCCTAGGAAACTATGCAGTTTTTTGTTTTTTTTACGTGTTATTTCTTACATTAGTACCCCAGGTCATCTTAGGTTTCATTACATACAGTCGAGAAGAACTACTGAATATAAGATCAGCGTCAACTCACCATCAGTACGACCAAGAATATGTTTTTCGCGACGCGGATCCTGTGTTCTGCGTTACAAACAGGACAACGGAATGGATCGCATGCAGCGACCCAAAAAAACGACTCCGAAAAAGAGGGAAACGCGGCGGTCTTTTGGTCAGACTCCGGAGACGGGCACACCGTGAACCACTCCCTAGCATTCTTCTTGCCAATGTCCAGTCTCTAGACAACAAGGTTGATGAAATCCGAGCAAGGGTAGCATTCCAGAGGGACATCAGAGACTGTAACGTTCTGTGCTTCACGGAAACATGGCTCACTGGAGAGACGCTATCCGAAGCGGTGCAGCCAACGGGTTTCTCCACGCATCGCGCAGACAAAAACAAACACCTTTCTGGTAAGAAGAGGGGCGGGGGCGTATGCCTTATGGCTGACGAGACATGGTGTGATGAAAGAAACATACAGGAACTCAAATCCTTCTCTTCACCTGATTTAGAATTCCTCACAATCAAATGTAGACCGCATTATCTACCAAGAGAATTCTCTTCGATTATAATCACAGCCGTATATATCCCCCAAGCAGACACATCGATGGCTCTGAACGAACTTTATTTAACTCTTTGCAAACTGGAAACAATTTATCCGGAGGCTGCATTCATTGTAGCTGGGGATTTTAACAAGGCTAATCTGAAAACAAGACTCCCTAAATTTTATCAGCATATCGATTGCGCAACCAGGGGTGGAAAAACCTTGGATCATTGTTACTCTAACTTCCGCGACGCATATAAGGCCCTGCCCCGACCCCTTTCGGAAAAGCTGACCACGACTCCATTTTGCTGATCCCTGCCTACAGACAGGAACTAAAACTCAAGGCTCCCACGCTGAGGTCTGTCCAACGCTGGTCCGACCAAGCTGACTCCACACTCCAAGACTGCTTCCATCACGTGGACTGGGATATGTTTCGTATTGCGTCAGATAACAACATTGACGAATACGCTGATTCGGTGTGCGAGTTCATTAGAACGTGCGTTGAAGATGTCGTTCCCATAGCAACGATTAAAACATTCCCTAACCAGAAACCGTGGATTGATGGCAGCATTCGCGTGAAACTGAAAGCGCGAACCACTGCTTTTAATCAGGGCAAGGTGTCTGGTAACATGACCGAATACAAACAGTGCAGCTATTCCCTCTGCAAGGCTATCAAACAAGCTAAGCGTCAGTACAGAGACAAAGTAGAATCTCAATTCAACGGCTCAGACACAAGAGGCATGTGGCAGGGTCTACAGTCAATCACTGACTACAGGAAGAAATCCAGCCCAGTCACGGACCAGGATGTCTTGCTCCCAGGCAGACTAAATAACTTTTTGCCCGCTTTGAGGACAATACAGTGCCACTGACACGGCCTGCAACGAAAACATGCGGTCTCTCCTTCACTGCAGCCGAGGTGAGTAAGACATTTAAACGTGTTAACCCTCGCAAGGCTGCAGGCCCAGACGGCATCCCCAGCCGCGCCCTCAGAGCATGCGCAGACCAGCTGGCCGCTGTGTTTACGGACATATTCAATCAATCCCTATACCAGTCTGCTGTTCCCACATGCTTCAAGAGGGCCACCATTGTTCCTGTTCCCAAGAAAGCTAAGGTAACTGAGCTAAACGACTACCGCCCCGTAGCACTCACTTCCGTCATCATGAAGTGCTTTGAGAGACTAGTCAAGGACCATATCACCTCCACCCTACCTGAAACCCTAGACCCACTCCAATTTGCTTACCGCCCAAATAGGTCCACAGACGATGCAATCTCAACCACACTGCACACTGCCCTAACCCATCTGGACAAGAGGAATACCTATGTGAGAATGCTGTTCATCGACTACAGCTCGGCATTCAACACCATAGTACCCTCCAAGCTCGTCATCAAGCTCGAGACCCTGGGTCTCGACCCCGCCCTGTGCAACTGGGTACTGGACTTCCTGACGGGCCGCCCCAGGTGGTGAGGGTAGGTAACAACATCTCCTCCCCTCTGATCCTCAACACTGGGGCCCCACAAGGGTGCGTTCTGAGCCCTCTCCTGTACTCCCTGTTCACCCACGACTGCGTGGCCAAGCACGCCTCCAACTCAATCATCAAGTTTGCGGACGACACAACAGTGGTAGGCTTGATTACCAACAACGACGAGACGGCCTACAGGGAGGAGGTGAGGGCCCTCGGAGTGTGGTGTCAGGAAAATAACCTCACACTCAACGTCAACAAAACTAAGGAGATGATTGTGGACTTCAGGAAACAGCAGAGGGAACACCCCTATCCACATCGATGGAACAGTAGTGGAGAGGGTAGCAAGTTTTAAGTTCCTCGGCATACACATCACAGACAAACTGAATTGGTCCACTCACACAGACAGCATCGTGAAGAAGGCGCAGTAATCTAGTACAAGTAATCTAGCTAACAATTCCAAAACTACTACCTTATAGACACAAGTGTAAGGGGATAAAGAATATGTACATAAAGATATATGAATGAGTGATGGTACAGAGCGGCATAGGCAAGATACAGTAGATGGTATCGAGTACAGTATATACATATGAGATGAGTATGTAAACAAAGTGGCATAGTTAAAGTGGCTAGTGATACATGTATTACATAATGATGCAGTAGATGATATAGAGTACAGTATATACGTATGCATATGAGATGAATAATGTAGGGTATGTAACATTATATAAGGTAGCATTGTTTAAAGTGGCTAGTGATATATTTACATCATTCCCATCAATTCCCATTATTAAAGTGGCTGGAGTTGAGTCAGTGTGTTGGCAGCAGCCACTCAATGTTAGTGGTGGCTGTTTAACAGTCTGATGGACATCCTTCACATCCACAACATCCTTCACAACCACACCATCCTTCACATCCACACCATCCTTCACAACCACACCATCCTTCACATCCACACCATCCTTCACAACCACACCATCCTTCACATCCACACCATCCTTCACAACCACACCATCCTTCACATCCACACCATCCTTCACATCCACACCATCCTTCACATCCACACCATCCTTCACATCCACACCATCCTTCACATCCACACCATCCTTCACAACCACACCATCCTTCACATCCACACCATCCTTCACATCCACACCATCCTTCACATCCACACCATCCTTCACAACCACACCATCCTTCACATCCACACCATCCTTCACATCCACACCATCCTTCACATCCACACCATCCTTCACATCCACACCATCCTTCACATCCACACCATCCTTCACATCTACACCATCCTTCACATCCACACCATCCTTCACGACCACACCATGCTTCACATCCACACCATCCTTCACATCTACACCATCCTTCACATCCACACCATCCTTCACGACCACACCATCCTTCACATCCACACCATCCTTCACATCCACACCATCCTTCACATCTACACATCCTTCACATCCATCCTTCACATCCACACCATCCTTCACGACCACACCATCCTTCACACCACACCATCCTTCACATCCACACCATCCTTTACATCCATCCTTCACAACCACACCATCCTTCACGACCACACCATCCTTCACAACCACACCCTCCTTTCAACGTTTAGAAGGAAACGACAGTATTAAAAAAGACCTCCGTTTACTGCAGTACAGGGCGTCATCCTAACTTTCCAGATGCAGATGTGATGTGGAGTTCTGCATAAACTAGCCAGGCTATCTATTGAATGAACTGGCTCTGATGTCATTGTGGACAACTAGGTTTACGACATCCCCACTGATATTAAGATCAGATTTGGGCCAGAGTGAGAAAAGCAACCCGGTTTTGGCTCCAGTTCTCCCATCAACAACATCCTATTGGCTAGAGATCCTGTTGTCGCTCCTGACTGTGCCAGGGCTAATCCAAGTCATCCTGTTGGGTAAGAGCCTGGCTGTTTGCTTTCCCGCACTGCTGTCAACTCTGTTCCTCTTTCTCTCTCCCTACACACACATACACACATACACACATACACATACACACATACACACATACACACACACACATACACACATACACACATACACACACACACATACACACATACACACACACACATACACACATACACACATACACACACACAATGCACACAAAATGCACACAAAGTTCCGTTCGTACCCAGCAAACATGTACCTGGAAAGCCACTAAGTGGCATCACTCCCGTGGACACACCCACACTAATACAAAGGGGCTTTTATATCCCATGTCTGTTTCCACGTCAACCCAACGCTCCCACGGATCCACAAGTCATTTAGATGAAGAGTCAAAGGTCAATGACATGGTATCGGACAGAGAGTGATGTATGTGTGACATCAGCGTCAGTAAATCTGATTAGTAGACAGGTCCTGTGTTAGATCAAATATTTACGTTGCTACCTGCTACGAAAAGGTTCTTTATCTGTCTGCCAAGTGTACGACCAAAGCATGAGAACAGATCCGATTCTCACAGATCCTACATTCAGGTTCCGTTCTCACACGGACCACATACAGAACCCATACAGTTTACCCTTGTCATTGCAACAAAAACTCTCTCAGCCATATGTGTAGTGTATATGTGTAGTGTATATGTGTAGTGTGTATATTTGTAGTGTATATGTGTAGTGTATATGTGTAGTGTATATGTGTATATGTGTAGTGTATATGTGTAGTGAATATGTGTAGTGTATATGTGTAGTGTATATGTGTAGTGTATATTTGTAGTGTATATGTGTAGTGTATATTTGTAGTGTATATGTGTAGTGAATATGTGTAGTGAATATGTGTAGTGTATATGTGTAGTGTATATGTGTAGTGTATATGTGTAGTGTATATTTGTAGTGTATATGTGTAGTGAATATGTGTAGTGTATATGTGTAGTGAATATGTGTAGTGTTTATGTGTAGTGTATATGTGTAGTGAATATGTGTAGTGTATATGTGTAGTGTATATGTGTAGTGAATATGTGTAGTGAATATGTGTAGTGAATATGTGTAGTGTATATGTGTAGTGTATATGTGTAGTGTATATGTGTAGTGAATATGTGTAGTGAATATGTGTAGTGTATATGTGTAGTGTATATGTGTAGTGAATATGTGTAGTGAATATGTGTAGTGTATATGTGTAGTGTATATGTGTAGTGAATATGTGTAGTGAATATGTGTAGTGAATATGTGTAGTGAATATGTGTAGTGTATATGTGTAGTGTATATGTGTAGTGAATATGTGTAGTGAATATGTGTAGTGAATATGTGTAGTGTATATGTGTAGTGTATATGTGTAGTGAATATGTGTAGTGTATATGTGTAGTGAATATGTGTAGTGAATATGTGTAGTGAATATGTGTAGTGAATATGTGTAGTGTATATGTGTAGTGTATATGTGTAGTGAATATGTGTAGTGAATATGTGTAGTGAATATGTGTAGTGTATATGTTTAGTGAATATTCCGTGTGTGTTGACAGTAAATCGCTTTGTAGGAAAGTTTCAGGAAACCTGAGGAAAATGTAATCACATGACCATGTTACATTAAACAGTATTATACTGTGTCTCACACTGCTCAGGCTCCTCTATCTGTCTACATTACATTATGATGTCTGTCTGTCTACATTACATTATGATGTCTGTCTGTCTACATTACATTATGATCTGTCTGTCTACATTACATTATGATGTCTGTCTGTCTACATTACATTATGATGTCTGTCTGTCTAGATTACATTATGTCTGTCTGTCTACATTACATTATGTCTGTCTGTCTACATTACATTATGATGTCTATCTGTCTACATTACATTATGATGTCTGTCTGTCTACATTACATTCTGATGTCTACATTACATTCTGATGTCTGTCTGTCTACATTACATTCTGATGTCTACATTACATTATGATGTCTACATGACATTATGTCTGTCTACATTACATTATGATGTCTGTCTACATTACATTCTGATGTCTACATTACATCATGATGTCTATCTGTCTACATTACATTATGATGTCTGTCTTTCTACATTAAATTGTGATGTCTATCTGTCTACATTACATTATGTCTGTCTGTCTACATTACATTATGTCTATGTCTACATGACATTGTCTGTCTACATGACATTGTCTGTCTACATTACATTCTGATGTCTACATTACATTATGATGTCTGTCTGTCTACATTACATTATGTCTGTCTGTCTACATTACATTATGTCTGTCTGTCTACATTACATTATGATGTCTATCTGTCTACATTACATTCTGATGTCTATCTGTCTACATTACATTATGATGTCTACATTACATTCTGATGTCTGTCTGATGTCTACATTACATTCTGATGTCAATATGTCTACATTACATTATGATGTCTGTCTGTCTACATTACATTCTGATGTCTGTCTGTCTACATTACATTCTGATGTCTGTCTGTCTACATTACATTCTGATGTCTGTCTGTCTACATTACATTCTGATGTCTACATTACATTCTGATGTCTGTCTGTCTACATTACATTCTGATGTCTGTCTGTCTACATTACATTCTGATGTCTACATTACATTCTGATGTCTGTCTGTATGTCTACATTACATTCTGATGTCAATATGTCTACATTACATTATGATGTCTATCTGTCTACATTACATTCTGATGTCTACATTACATTCTGATGTCTACATTACATTCTGATGTCTGTCTGTATGTCTACATTACATTCTGATGTCAATATGTCTACATTACATTATGATGTCTGTCTGTCTACATTACATTCTGATGTCTATCTGTCTACATTACATTATGATGTCTACATTACATTATGATGTCAATATGTCTACATTACATCATGATGTCAATATGTCTACATTACATTATGATGTCTATCTGTCTACATTACATTATGATGTCAATATGTCTACATTACATTATGATGTCTATCTGTCTACATTACATTATGATGTCTCTGTCTACATTACATTATGATGTCAATATGTCTACATTACATTATGATGTCTGTCTACATTACATTATGATGTCAATATGTCTACATTACATTATGATGTCTACATTACATTATGATGTCTACATTACATTATGATGTCTACATTACATTCTGATGTCAATATGTCTACATTACATTATGATGTCTACATTACATTATGATGTCAATATGTCTACATTACATTATGATGTCTACATTACATTATGATGTCAATATGTCTACATTACATTATGATGTCTACATTACATTATGATGTCAATATGTCTACATTACATTATGATGTCAATATGTCTACATTACATTATGATGTCTATCTGTCTACATTACATTATGATGTCAATATGTCTACATTACATTATGATGTCTATCTGTCTACATTACATTATGATGTCTACATTACATTATGATGTCAATATGTCTACATTACATTATGATGTCAATATGTCTACATTACATTATGATGTCTACATTACATTATGATGTCTACATTACATTATGATGTCTGTCTGTCTACATTACATTATGATGTCTGTCTACATTACATTATGATGTCAATATGTCTACATTACATTATGATGTCTGTCTACATTACATTATGATGTCAATATGTCTACATTACATTATGATGTCTACATTACATTATGATGTCTACATTACATTATGATGTCAATATGTCTACATTACATTATGATGTCTACATTACATTATGATGTCAATATGATGTCTACATTACATTATGATGTCAATATGTCTACATTACATTATGATGTCTATCTGTCTACATTACATTATGATGTCAATATGTCTACATTACATTATGATGTCTATCTGTCTACATTATGATGTCCTTCTGTAGCTCAGTTGGTACATTATGATGTCTGTCTGGGTTCGATCCCCGGGACCACATTACATTAGAATGTATGCACACATGACTGTCGCTTTGGATAAAATGCTGTCTAAATGGCATATATTATATTATGATTATTACATTACATTATGATGTCTACATTACATTATGATGTCAATATGTCTACATTACATTATGATGTCTACATTACATTATGATGTCAATATGTCTACATTACATTATGATGTCTACATTACATTATGATGTCAATATGTCTACATTACATTATGATGTCAATATGTCTACATTACATTATGATGTCTATCTGTCTACATTACATTATGATGTCAATATGTCTACATTACATTATGATGTCTATCTGTCTACATTACATTATGATGTCTACATTACATTATGATGTCAATATGTCTACATTACATTATGATGTCAATATGTCTACATTACATTATGATGTCTACATTACATTATGATGTCTACATTACATTCTGATGTCTGTCTACATTACATTATGATGTCTGTCTACATTACATTATGATGTCAATATGTCTACATTAAATTATGATGTCTGTCTACATTACATTATGATGTCAATATGTCTACATTACATTATGATGTCTACATTACATTATGATGTCTACATTACATTCTGATGTCAATATGTCTACATTACATTATGATGTCTACATTACATTATGATGTCAATATGTCTACATTACATTATGATGTCAATATGTCTACATTACATTATGATGTCTATCTGTCTACATTACATTATGATGTCAATATGTCTACATTACATTATGATGTCTATCTGTCTACATTAGATGTCCTTCTGTAGCTCAGTTGGTAGAGCATGGCGCTTGTAACGCCAGGGTAGTGGGTTCCATCCCGGGACCACCCATTCGTAGAATGTATGCACACATACTGAAGTCGTCTTTGGATAAAAGCGTCTGCTAAATGGCATATATTATATTCATTATTATTACATTACATTATGATGTCTACATTACATTATGATGTCAATATGTCTACATTACATTATGATGTCAATATGTCTACATTACATTATGATGTCAATATGTCTACATTACATTATGATGTCTATCTGTCTACATTACATTATGATGTCTACATTACATTATGATGTCAATATGTCTACATTACATTATGATGTCAATATGTCTATTACATTATGATGTCAATATGTCTACATTACATTATGATGTCTACATTACATTATGATGTCTATCTGTCTACATTACATTATGATGTCTACATTACATTATGATGTCAATATGTCTACATTACATTATGATGTCTACATTACATTATGATGTCAATCTGTCTACATTACATTATGATGTCTGTCTGTCTACATTACATTATGATGTCTGTCTGTCTACATTACATTATGATGTCTGTCTGTCTACATTACATTATGATGTCTGTCTGTCTACATTACATTATGATGTCTGTCTACATTACATTATGATGTCTACATTACATTATGATGTCTGTCTACATTACATTATGATGTCTATCTGTCATTACATTATGATGTCAATATGTCTACATTACATTATGATGTCTGTCTGTCTACATTACATTATGATGTCAATATGTCTACATTACATTATGATGTCTGTCTGTCTACATTACATTATGATGTCTGTCTGTCTACATTACATTATGATGTCTAATTACATTCTGATGTCTATCATCTACATTACATTATGTCTGTCTACATTACATTATGATGTCAATATGTCTACATTACATTATGATGTCTGTCTACATTACATTATGATGTCAATATGTCTACATTACATTATGATGTCTATGTTTACATTACATTATGATGTCTATCTGTCTACATTACATTATGATGTCAATATGTCTACATTACATTATGATGTCAATATGTCTACATTACATTATGATGTCAATATGTCTACATTACATTATGATGTCTGTCTGTCTACATTACATTATGATGTCTATGTCTACATTACATTATGATGTCAATATGTCTACATTACATTATGATGTCAATATGTCTACATTACATTATGATGTCAATATGTCTACATTACATTATGATGTCTATCTGTCTACATTACATTATGATGTCTGTCTGTTACATTATGATGTCTATATGTCTACATTACATTATGATGTCTGTCTGTCTACATTACATTATGATGTCTATCTACATTACATTATGATGTCTGATCTGTCTACATTACATTATGATGTCAATATGTCTACATTACATTATGATGTCTGTCTGTCTACATTACATTATGATGTCAATATGTCTACATTACATTATGATGTCTGTCTGTCTACATTACATTATGATGTCAATATGTCTACATTACATTATGATGTCAATATGTCATTACATTATGATGTCTATATGTCTACATTACATTATGATGTCTTCTGATGTCTACATTACATTATGATGTCAATATGTCTACATTACATTATGATGTCAATATGTCTACATTACATTATGATGTCAATATGTCTACATTACATTATGATGTCAATATGTCTACATTACATTATGATGTCTGTCTGTCTACATTACATTATGATGTCAATATGTCTACATTACATTATGATGTCTACATTACATTATGATGTCTATCTGTCTACATTACATTATGATGTCTGTCTGTCTACATTACATTATGATGTCTGTCTGTCTACATTACATTATGATGTCTGTCTGTCTACATTACATTATGATGTCTGTTATGATCTACATTACATTATGATGTCAATATGTCTACATTACATTATGATGTCTATCTGTCTACATTACATTATGATGTCAATATGTCTACATTACATTATGATGTCTACATTACATTATGATGTCTATCTGTCTACATTACATTATGATGTCAATATGTCTACATTACATTATGATGTCTACATTACATTATGATGTCAATCTGTCTACATTACATTATGATGTCTGTCTGTCTACATTACATTATGATGTCTATCTGTCTACATTACATTATGATGTCTGTCTGTCTACATTACATTATGATGTCAATATGTCTACATTACATTATGATGTCAATATGTCTACATTACATTATGATGTCAATATGTCTACATTACATTATGATGTCTGTCTGTCTACATTACATTATGATGTCTATCTGTCTACATTACATTATGATGTCAATATGTCTACATTACATTATGATGTCTATGTCTACATTACATTATGATGTCTGTCTGTCTACATTACATTATGATGTCTATCATGTCTACATTATGATTATGATGTCTACATTACATTATGATGTCTACATCTGTCTACATTACATTATGATGTCTACATTACATTATGATGTCTACATTACATTATGATGTCAATATGTCTACATTACATTATGATGTCTGTCTGTCTACATTACATTATGATGTCTAATATGTCTACATTACATTATGATGTCTACATTACATTATGATGTCTATCTGTCTACATTACATTATGATGTCAATCTGTCTACATTACATTATGATGTCTACATTACATTATGATGTCTACATTACATTATGATGTCAATATGTCTACATTACATTATGATGTCAATATGTCTACATTACATTATGATGTCTACATTACATTATGATGTCAATATGTCTACATTACATTATGATGTCTACATTACATTATGATGTCAATATGTCTACATTACATTATGATGTCAATATGTCTACATTACATTATGATGTCAATATGTCTACATTACATTATGATGTCTACATTACATTATGATGTCAATATGTCTACATTACATTATGATGTCTACTGTCTATTACATTATGATGTCAATATGTCTACATTATTACATTATGATGTCTACATTACATTATGATGTCTACATTACATTATGATGTCTACATTACATTATGATGTCTACATTACATTATGATGTCTATCTGTCTACATTACATTATGATGTCTACATTACATTATGATGTCTACATTACATTATGATGTCTACATTACATTATGATGTCAATATGTCTACATTACATTATGATGTCTACATTACATTATGATGTCTACATTACATTATGATGTCTACATTACATTATGATGTCTACATTACATTATGATGTCAATATGTCTACATTACATTATGATGTCTATATGTCTACATTACATTATGATGTCTATGTCTACATTACATTATGATGTCTATGTCATTACATTATGATGTCTACATTACATTACATGTCTGATGTCTACATTACATTATGATGTCAATATGTCTACATTACATTATGATGTCTACATTACATTATGATGTCTACATTACATTATGATGTCAATATGTCTACATTACATTATGATGTCAATATGTCTACATTACATTATGATGTCAATACATGTCTACATTACATTATGATGTCAATATGTCTACATTACATTATGATGTCAATATGTCTACATTACATTATGATGTCAATATGTCTACATTACATTATGATGTCTACATTACATTATGATGTCAATATGTCTACATTACATTCTGATGTCTACATTACATTATGATGTCTACATTACATTATGATGTCAATATGTCTACATTACATTCTGATGTCTACATTACATTATGATGTCTACATTACATTATGATGTCTATATGTCTACATTACATTCTGATGTCTACATTACATTATGATGTCTACATTACATTATGATGTCTACATTACATTTTGATGTCTACATTACATTATGATGTCAATATGTCTACATTACATTATGATGTCTACATTACATTATGATGTCAATATGTCTACATTACATTATGATGTCAATATGTCTACATTACATTATGATGTCAATATGTCTACATTACATTATGATGTCAATATGTCTACATTACATTATGATGTCTGTCTGTCTACATTACATTATGATGTCTGTCTGTCTACATTACATTATGATGTCAATATGTCTACATTACATTATGATGTCAATATGTCTACATTACATTATGATGTCTACATTACATTATGATGTCAATATGTCTACATTACATTCTGATGTCTACATTACATTATGATGTCTACATTACATTATGATGTCAATATGTCTACATTACATTCTGATGTCTACATTACATTATGATGTCTACATTACATTATGATGTCTACATTACATTTTGATGTCTCTGTCTACATTACATTCTATTATTATCTGTAATATGACTTATCTTATATTATCATTACTTCATATGTGACTTATCTTATAGTATTATTATCTCTCATTTGACTATTATCTCATAGTATCATTATTTCTAATGTGACTATATTATCTTATAGTAGTATTATCTCTCATATGACTATTATCTTATAGTATCATTATTTCTAATGTGACTATATTATCTTATAGTAGTATTATCTCTCATATGACTATTATCTTATAGTATCATTATTTCTAATGTGACTATATTATCTTATAGTATTATTATCTCTCATATGACTATTATCTCATAGTATCATTATTTCTAATGTGACTATATTATCTTATAGTATTATTATCTCTCATATGACTATTATCTCATAGTATCATTATTTCTAATGTGACTATATTATCTTATAGTATTATTATCTCTCATATGACTATTATCTCATAGTATCATTATTTCTAATGTGACTATATTATCTTATAGTATTATTATCTCTCATATGACTATTATCTCATAGTATCATTATTTCTAATGTGACTATATTATCTTATAGTATTATTATCTCTCATATGACTATTATCTCATAGTATCATTATTTCTAATGTGACTATATTATCTTATAGTATTATTATCTCTCATATGACTATTATCTCATAGTATCATTATTTCTAATGTGACTATATTATCTTATAGTAGTATTATCTCTCATATGACTATTATCTTATAGTATCATTATTTCTAATGTGACTATATTATCTTATAGTATTATTATCTCTCATATGACTATTATCTCATAGTATCATTATTTCTAATGTGACTATATTATCTTATATTATTATGATCTCTGTTACACAAATTCTATCCGGGGTCTGAGGGGCCTATTTCTATGTATATCTTCTCACGGGTTCATCTCAGGTCACTCAATGGGGCTAAATGTCACACACACCACCGACACGCGCACACACACATACAATTACATGCTGACATTAGCAAGACCACGGCCACCATTTGACCTAGATAGGTTGTGTGTATGTATTGATATGTAGGCTACGTGTGGCATGTTTTTATTTATGTAGTTATATTCTATATTCTATAGCTGTTCTGGTCTATTAATGTTCTGTATCATGTCATGGTTCATGTTTTGTGTTGGACCCCAGAAAGAGTAGCTGCTGTTTTCACAACAGCTCATGGGGATCCTAACCAAATACCAAATACCATCACGACTAGAATATAGCAGGTGACTGTCCGTCCTTCCAGAGAGTGTACATTTGAACTGCGTCCTGAAAAAGAGTGATGAAAGTCATGCGGTCAGAAAACACTGGGGTGTAAGAACTATAGTCATACAATAGGTTATCAAACAGTGTCACACCCTGACCTTAGTTCCTTTTTTATGTTTCTATTTTGGTTTGGTCGGGGCATGAGTTTGGGTGGGCATTCTATGTTGTTTTTCTATGTGTTCTTTTCTATGTGTTTGGCCTGGTATGGTTCCCATTCAGAGGCAGCTGTCTATTGTTGTCTCTGATTGAGAACCATACTTGGGTAGCCTTTTCCCATCTGGTGTTTGTAGGTAGTTGTTTCCTGTTTTGTGTTTACACCTTCAGGACTGTTTCGATTTTTCATTTCTTACATTCACGTTGTTATTTTGTATGTTCGTGTTCGGTGTTAATAAATGATCATGGACACTTACCACACTGCGTTTTGGTCCGATCCTTCCTACTCCTCATCCGATGAAGACGAAGATCGTTACAAACAGGGAGTTGTAGCTGTGTTGATGTACGTGGGGCTCGTGCAAACCAGATTGAAAAGTGCCTGGGTATAATGTTCATCTGACTGAAACAACTCCAGCAACAGATGGACACCTGGAATGGGGTTGTTGTGTGTGTTTGATTCAGTAAGGCCCATTCTAGGGTAATGCTGGGGAGAGAGAGAGAGAATTAGACAACAATGACAGCTGGGTCTGTACATAGTTAAAGGTAGGCTTTGAGGTGACTCCTACAGTAGGTACACCTACAGCTCATTCATTGGCAGCAGTACTGTGGACTACTTTATCACTGACCTCAACCCAGAGTCTCTCAGAGCCTTTACAGTCAGCCCACTGACACCCCTATCAGACCACATGAAAATCACAGCATACTTGAACAGAGAAGTACTCAACCATGAGACATCAAAGCCCAACAAACTGCATGCTATTCAGAAATGCTATAGATGGAAGGAAGATAGTGTGTAGAAACCTTCCAAAGAGCAATTGGCCAAAACACTATCTGCAATAGTGAAGGTGTAAACTTAGAAGTAGAAAGCCTGAATAGTATATTTGACATATATGTTAACATATCAAGTAAAATAAATTCAAGCAGAAAACCTAGAAAATGAACAGCAATGAGAAATGGTTTGATGAAGAGTACAAAAACTAAGAAAGAATCTGATAAACCTGTCCAATAAAAAACCATAAGATACGCCTTTACTGTGGGGAAACACTAAAACGATACAGAAATACACTACAAGGAAGGAACAGCACGTCAGAAATCAGCTCAATGTGATTGGAGAATCTAACAAGGACAACGCTAGGCCAATTGTGCATCGCCCCGCGGACCTCCCGGTCGCGGCCGGTTACGACAGAGCCTGGCCGTGAACCCAGAGTCTCTGGTGGCACGGCTGGCGCTGCAGTACAGCACCACTACGCCACCCGGGAGGCCTCAAAAACAGCTTTTGAGTCAATTTGCCATGGGCCCCTGCTGGGATGAGACATGGATGCCGCTTGAGCTCCCCCCTCTTCAACATTTATATCAATGAATTGGCAAGGGGCACTAGAATAGTCTGCAGCTCACGGCCTCACCCTACCAGACTCTGAAATCAAATGTCTACTGTTTGCTGATGATCTGGTGCTTGTGTCCCCAACGAAGGAGGGCCTATAAAAGGACCTAGATCTTCTGCACAGATTCTGTCAGACTTGCGCCCTGACAGTGAATCTCAGTAAGACTAAAATAACGGTGTTCCAAAGAAGGCCTAGATGCCAGGACCCACATCTCCTTTGCATAGAGTTGATCAAGCTGTTCTTTGTGGCCTGTGGAATGGTGTGCCTGTAACGAATCTCTTCGTCGTCTGAGGAGGAGTAGGAAGGATCGGACTAATGTGCAGCGTGGTTAGTGTCCATGTTACTTTATTAGACTGAACACACAAAACAAAATAACAAAGCGAATGGAAGAAACAAAACAGTTCTGTGAGGTGACATAAACTCAACAGAAAACAACTACCCACAAATCATAGTGGGAACACAGGCTACCTACGTATGGTTCTCAATCAGAGACAACGATTGACAGCTGCCTCTGATTGGGAACCATACCAGGCCAAAAGCAGAAATACAAAACATAGAACAAACATAGAATGCTCACCCCAACTCACGCCCTGACCAAACTAAAATAGAGACATAAAAAAGGAACTAAGGTCAGGACGTGACAGTGCCAGTCATATTCAATGGCTGTGTGAAGTTTCTGGATATTGGTTGGAACTGGAACATGTTGTCGTATACATCAATCCAGAGCATCCCAAACATGCTCAATGGATGACATGTCTGGTGAGTGTGCAGGCCATGGAAGAACTGGGAAATGTTCAACTTACAGGAATTGTGTACAGATCCTTGTGACATGGGGCCGTGCATTATCATGCTGAAACATGAGGGGATGGTGGCGGATGAACGGCACAACAATGGGGCTCAGGATCCCGTCACGGTATCTCTGTGCATTAAAATAGCCATTAATAAAATTAAATTGTGTTCATTGTCCGTAGCTTATGCCTGCCCATACCATAACCCCACCGCCACCATGGGGCACTCTGTTCATAACGTTGGCAACAGCAAACCGCTTGCCCACACGACACCATACACGTGATCTGCGGTTGTGAGGCCAATGGACATACTGCCAAATTCACTAAAAACGACGTTGAAGGTGGCTTATGGTAGAGAAATGAACATTCAAATGAACAGCTCTGGTGGACATTACTGCAGTCAGCATGCCAATTGCACGCTCCCTCAAAACATGAGACATCCATGGCATTGTGTTGTGTTATAAAACTGCACATTTTAGAGTGGCCTTTTATTGTCCCCAGCAGAAGGTGCACATGTGTAATGATCATGCTGTTTAATCAGCTTCTTGATATGCCACACCTGTCAGGTGGATGGATTATCTTGTCAAATGAGGAATGCACGCTACCTTGGATCTAAACAAATTTGTGCTCAACATTTTTGAGAAATGTATGGAGCGTTTCTGTGATCTTTAATTTCAGCTCATGTATAAACATGGGACCAACACATGTTGCATTTATATTTCTGTTCAGTGTATATTAAAGGGTTTTGGTTGGTATAAGTTATTCAACTGTTAATAGGCATGTAGCTAGTTAACCCCTTAGTGAGTTTGTTGTGTATTGGAGACAATGGATAGCAACATGATTTCATCTGGACTGGAGAACTCTGGTCACGCATGTAACAGTTTGTCTGAACCACTACTACTACATATAATGTCCAACAGGTGTGTGTGTGTGTGTGAGAGAGAGATATGTCATAAAGAACATGTTCTAGCCTCTAAGACATATCAGTATGTCATGATGTCAGTTCCTCTTAGTTCACCAACTCTCTCTTTCATGAATGCACGCCACTGCGTGCACACACACACACACACACACACACACACACACACACACACACACACACACACACACACACACACACACACACACACACACACACACACACACACACACACACACACACACACACACACACACACACACACACACACTCTCTCCCTCCCCACCCCTCTCTCCACTCTCTATTGCTCCCTTCCCTCTGTTTGTGCACCGACCATACCCCACCACCCCACCTCAGTTTAATTTAGTGCCTCAGCCGACAGCTCAATGACAACTTCTGTGACGGGCAGGAGTATTCCATGTTGAAGACCACGTATATAGAAATACCAGCTAGGAGACTACAATGGAACCTAAACCCATGTGTTTTGCGTGAAGTGACGAGCCTCAGTGACCTAGTCTGTGAAAATTATTAAGAAAACGTGGTCATAAACACCCACTGAACTCATACAGAACTTTATATTGTGAATTATATTTCAAATAGGCAAAAAAACATTGTATGAGTAATCTGCAATAATCTGATTTAGTTTCAGTGGAGTATTTAAAATATCTGCTTATTCTTGTTATGTTCAAAAATATCCCCTTAATCGAGAATCAATAAAAAAATAACGTAATGTGATCGGACGCATAGCCTTTTCACCATGTTGTTACGTAATATTGGATGGCCACTTGATATGTTTACAGGTGTAGGCTGAAGTTACCATCTCTGCGCTCCAGATTCTGGAACATGGACGCGCAGAGTGCAGTTCGCGCTCATACCAGAACGCACCTCCCACTTACAACTTTTTTTTAAAGTTCTAGAGCCTCTCGTCCTCCAATTGTTAAAACTCGGGACGCGCTTGACATAGGGGGCATACCTCTCGGAGACTTCTGGACCGCAACTTTGACACGCAGAGAGAAATGTTCTGCACAGGGATTTCAATAGGCTACCTTTCTGAAGTTTGTGGACAATACAACTGTATTAAAAGGATTTGAGCCTCATAGACACGTCGATAAAGTGGATAAGAAATAGCACTGTTTTGAGCACATTTCGGGACTACATTTTGCCAGGTAGGTGTCTCACGAACAACTTTCTTCTACTTCTGGTGCGACTTTATGATGGAAACAAGTAGGCTGGTAGCCAGTAGCCTCGTCTGTGACCGTTTGGAGACCGCGCAGTCATTATGCAGGTTGTTCTGTGCGCTCCAAAGTGCACCTCGGACGGTGTTTACTGTTCAGGCGAGATATGACTTAGGGAAGTTATAGGGAGGGATTTCTCTGGGTTACTGTCTGTGAGCTGAATGCCTGGCACTGCGTGTCTTTATTAGAAACGGGAATAGTTTTGTGATCACATTTTATATTAAAACATTTCCGAGTTTTTCCTCTGAAGATGTAGGATACTATATGCCATGTATGTCTGTCCCATTATCCGTGTTTATCGATCTCACCACGAGCAACGACCACTGACTAGCCTATAGCCAAGGTTTATATGACCGAACATTTCTCCACCAACATAGTTCTTTTCTATCTCACTTCGAAACCGCATCCACAGAAACCTTTGAAAGCGGATCATTGTCAAGATGTGATATGGTCGGTTATATCTGCGTGTCAAAATATCTTTACCGTGTGGTGCATTGCTCACCATTCTCGATTCAAATCTCTGCGCAGCCAGAGACCCTCACAGAGAGAGTCATGTAGAATAGAGATACGGTTCCAGCGAGGCAAAACCTGCTGGAAGCGACGTTGTTTCCATCATAATAATAATTTAAATATCCTCAGTCGTTGATTTCACGTTGAATTCACGTTAGTTGACAACTCAACCAAATGTACAACTCAACCAAACTAAAAGTGTACGTTGAACCGACGTCTGTGCCCAGTGGGTTGTTAGTTAGAAGCACAGCAGGCAGGTCAGGGTGGTCTGTTATCGGTTGTTGCTGTTGCTTTATCCCGTTTGTGTTTGTTTGTTTTAAAGGTCATTGAATTAGAGCTTGTTATCTCACTAATCGACCAGGGTTGTCATCTCTTCTTTGTTTATTTAAACGTTAACCTGATTGGATTAGGTTGACTTGTCTCTTTTGTATACAATAGAATAGTAATGGCATGGTAATAACAACTTCATCAAATCCAAATTCTAAATCCAAATCCAAATTCTAAAAATGCTTATTATTGCTGTGGTTGTGAGAATAGCACATTTGTGATTTTGAGAAACAATCACCTTGACTACTCAAGTCTACCTCATGTTATTCAGAGGCCTCTATGTCAATGACTTTGTGTGTAGAGATGTAATAAAACATGCTAGATAAATACAAGTCAGAGAGGCAGCCAGGAAGGGCACCTAAACAAACTGAAGTCTATGAAGGGATGGGAAAAGTAAAGACCGAGATGGAGGGACAGAGAGAACGAGGGAGGAAGAGATCAGCAGAGAGAGCGAGGGAGGAAGAGATCAGCAGAGAGAACGAGGGAGGAAGAGATCAGCAGAGAGAACGAGGGAGGAAGAGATCAGCAGAGAGAGCGAGGGAGGAAGAGATCAGCAGAGAGAACGAGGGAGGAAGAGATCAGCAGAGAGAGCGAGGGAGGAAGAGATCAGCAGAGAGAGCGAGGGAGGAAGAGATCAGCAGAGAAAGCGAGGGAGGAAGAGATCAGCAGAGAGAGCGAGGGAGGAAGCAAACATTCCTGACTTGGTGTCTCAGCAATTTAATTAAAGAACGTCAAAGATGCTAACACACACACACACACACACACACACACACACACACACACACACACACACACACACACACACACACACACACACACACACACACACACACACACACACACACACACACACACACACACATCATTGTGAGATCCCCCCTACTTACCCCCCCCTCCACACCCTACCCCCCCAAACACTTTGGTCTTGGACTAATCCCAGGGGTCAGCTAATAAGTGTTTGGGTCATGCCACCATGACAACTAAATAAGGGGACCCCTGATTGAGTTAATAACCCCATGATGGAAGCTAAGAGGTACAAGGTGAAGAGGATTTTGTTTGGTGTGTGTGTGTTAAACTAAAGAGTGCGAAGCAGCTATTAGAGAATGAGAAGTGGTTGTGCGTGGTTGTAGTGTTATCAACAACAGCAGCAGTAGTATAAATCCTCTCCTCTTAGCCAGGCTTAACTGTGCCCTGTGGTGCTTTGGTGATGCTCCCTCTAGGTCCTCCAGGTCAGCTTTTACTCTGGGTTCCCCTTTTACTCTGGTTCATGTGGGAGCGTTTAGAGTGTTTAGGGAAGTTGTCACCATGTGTGATAAAACAGCGAGTGTCTCCCCGAACCCAACATAAATCATCCTGATGCTGAGAAAGACAGGTTTTAATACTGTAATAGATGACTTGCATCGTATGTCTATTGTTCTCCTTCAATGCCCAAAAGAGCCAAACAGGAAGTAACATTATTAAATTGAATATGTCCATTGTCCTCAGTGAGTGTCTGAATATGTTATGCCTACAGTTTGTTCTTGATCTGATGCTCCTTGGTTGGACTGCGAGGTGGTTGGAATTGACCTTTTCTTTGACCTGTGGAATTTAGCCTATAGCCGACACGTTCCACTGCTCTTTAATCGTGTATTTACCTTTCCACAATGAATTATCTTAATGTGACAGCTTTCCTGACACTCTATGAATTGTACCGTAGTCTAACATGGCACTGACATGTTCATCGGAGGGGAACCTATGATTCTCAGAACCCAGACCCCCTCGGGAGAGGTTTACGGGTCGCTCCCCCTTGCGTGGTGTGGTGCACCTCCTTAAACCCCCCTCATCCTCGGAGCGTGTTAGGTAAATCCAGGGGTCTAGTGGGAAGGTATTGAGTGTGACACATGTAGCCTTCTCATTACATTCCTCAGTGTACTACTCTGAGAGAGGAACCTTTGGCGCTCCTCACTTGAGGTAGAGAGGGATAAGTGGAGAGGTAGAGAGGGATAGGTGGAGAGGTAGAGAGGGATAGGTGGAGAGGTAGAGAGGGATAAGTGGAGAGGTAGAGAGGGATAAGTGGAGAGGTAGAGAGGGATAGGTGGAGAGGTAGAGAGGGATGGGTGGAGAGGTAAAGAGAGATAAGTTGAGAGGTAGAGAGGGATAGGTGGAGAGGTAGAGAGGGATGGGTGGAGAGGTAGAGAGGGATAGGTGGAGAGGTAGAGAGGGATAGGTGGAGAGGTAGAGAGGGATAGGTGGAGAGGTAGAGAGGGATAAGTGGAGAGGTAGAGAGGGATGGGTGGAGAGGTAAAGAGAGATAAGTTGAGAGGTAGAGAGGGATAGGTGGAGAGGTAGAGAGGGATGGGTGGAGAGGTAGAGAGGGATAGGTGGAGAGGTAGAGAGGGATAGGTGGAGAGGTAGAGAGGGATAGGTGGAGAGGTAGAGAGGGATAGGTGGAGAGGTAGAGAGGGATGGGTGGAGAGGTAGAGAGGGATAAGTGGAGAGGTAGAGAGGGATAAGTGGAGAGGTAGAGAGGGATAGGTGGAGAGGTAGAGAGGGATAAGTGGAGAGGTAGAGAGGGATAAGTGGAGAGGTAGAGAGGGATAGGTGGAGAGGTAGAGAGGGATAGGTGGAGAGGTAGAGAGGGATAAGTGGAGAGGTAGAGAGGGATAAGTGGAGAGGTAGAGAGGGATAAGTGGAGAGGTAGAGAGGGATAGGTGGAGAGGTAGAGAGGGATAGGTGGAGAGGTAGAGAGGGATAGGTGGAGAGGTAGAGAGGGATAGGTGGAGAGGTAGAGAGGGATAGGTGGAGAGGTAGAGAGGGATAGGTGGAGAGGTAGAGAGGGATAGGTGGAGATGTAGAGAGGGATAAGTGGAGAGGTAGAGAGGGATAGGTGGAGAGGTAGAGAGGGATAGGTGGAGAGGTAGAGAGGGATAAGTGGAGAGGTAGAGAGGGATAAGTGGAGAGGTACAGAGGGATAAGTGGAGAGGTAGAGAGGGATAAGTGGAGAGGTAGAGAGGGATACGTGGAGAGGTAGAGAGGGATAGGTGGAGAGGTAGAGAGGGATGGGTGGAGATGTAAAGAGAGATAAGTTGAGAGGTAGAGAGGGATAGGTGGAGAGGTAGAGAGGGATAGGTGGAGAGGTAGAGAGGGATAGGCGGAGATGTAGAGAGGGATAAGTGGAGAGGTAGAGAGGGATAGGTGGAGAGGTAGAGAGGGATAGGTGGAGAGGTAGAGAGGGATACGTTGAGAGGTAGAGAGGGATAGGTGGAGAGGTAGAGAGGGATAGGTGGAGAGGTAGAGAGGGATAGGTGGAGAGGTATAGAGGGATAAGTGGAGAGGTAGAGAGGGATAGGTGGAGAGGTAGAGAGGGATAGGTGGAGAGGTAGAGAGGGATAGGTGGAGAGGTAGAGAGGGATAGGTGGAGAGGTAGAGAGGGATAAGTGGAGAGGTACAGAGGGATAAGTGGAGAGGTAGAGAGGGATAAGTGGAGAGGTAGAGAGGGATAAGTGGAGAGGTAGAGAGGGATAGTTGGAGAGGTAGATAGGAATAGGTGGAGAGGTAGAGAGGGATAGGTGGAGAGGTAGAGAGGGATAAGTGGAGAGGTAGAGAGGGATACGTTGAGAGGTAGAGAGGGATAGGTGGAGAGGTAGAGAGGGATAGGTGGAGAGGTAGAGAGGGATAAGTGGAGAGGTAGAGAGGGATACGTTGAGAGGTAGAGAGGGATAAGTGGAGAGGTAGAGAGGGATAAGTGGAGAGGTAGAGAGGGATAAGTGGAGAGGTAGAGAGGGATAGGTGGAGAGGTAGAGAGGGATAGGTGGAGAGGTAGAGAGGGATAGGTGGAGATGTAGAGACGGATAAGTGGAGAGGTAGAGAGGGATAGGTGGAGAGGTAGAGAGGGATAAGTGGAGAGGTAGAGAGGGATAAGTTGAGAGGTAGAGAGGGATAGGTGGAGAGGTGGAGAGGGATAAGTGGAGAGGTAGAGAGGTAGAGAGGGATAGGTGAGAGGTAGAGAGGGATAGGTGGAGAGGTAGAGAGAGAGGGAGACACATGCATTGCATATTCAGATACCTGATCAGTCTACAGACTAGTCTTATAGTTTACCAGGAGTTATTTTGACTGCCTCCACCCCTCTCTCAGTTTTGACCCCCAGCCCTAATCCCCTCTCCCCAAGGGCGCAGTCTGGGTTGTGCACACACATGCCTTTTCATCCCATACAATAGCCCCTCAATCCTACACACACACACACACACACACACACACACACACACACACACACACACACACACACACACACACACACACACACACACACACACACACACACACACACACACACACACACACACACACACACACACACACACACCCCATTCAGAGGTCCCCTGTATACACACACAGACAGACAGTAGCCTGAGGCTACAGGGTCTTCTCAGAGCACTTCAAAGGCCTTGTCTCTCTAGCTCAGATCAGCTCCACAACTACAGCCACAACAGGTGATGAGAGAGGCCGCTTGGGAAACAGAAGGTAGAGCCACTCTTTTGCTTACTGGGAAGTTGATGGCTCAGTGTGCATATTTGTGTCAGTTATGATAGAGTGTGTTGAGGTATGTATATGTGGCTTTCGTGGTAAGTGATTTCTGTGTTTCCCTTGGCAACAGCCTGATCTGAGACCCAGAGCTTCATACAGCCATGTGTTTAGACAAACAGCAGGAAAATAGACTGTTGGGATGTTATTGCAAGTGGACATTAAGACTTGACACACATACCCCCCCACACACACACACACACACACACACAAGGACACACACATGCTTTGCAATTAAATGTTCTGTTACTTTCTGTACCGATGTCCAGCTGTCAGACTTCCATTGAATAGGCAGGCACATTCAGTGACCCCTCCTTTCTACGATAAATTAAGAGCTGTTAGCTGCTTGTTCCTGTACTCCGGCCTGCCCCCCCCCCCTCTAAACCTCTCATACCTCTGTCCACTCATGCTCCCCCTACGGGTGGCAGGCGGATTAGGGGGTCAGAAGTCAGAGGGGGGTGCAGCTGGAGGGGCCAGTCAGAACACAGGTCAGGACTGGGAACTGACGAGGTGGAAGGAGCAGGGTCCAGGAGTGTGTGTGTGTGTGTGTTGGGCGGAGGGGCAGGATTGGGGGTGTAGGAGTTTTGGCAGGCAGGAAACTGGCAGGGAAGAAGGACTAGGGTCGAGGGGTTTGTGTGTGTGTGTGTGTGTGTGTGTGTGTGTGTGTGTGTGTGTGTGTGTGACTTCAGTTATAATTTGTTCCTTCAGGTATAGTAGACACCATACCAGTCATACCTGTATGATCACCATGTAACTTGGAACATTTACCATTTCAATTAGTATAATGTGTTTGTTTGTTTACTCACGTAAAAGAGAGTCAAGTTCTTCTCCCTTCTTCACCCCGTCTTTACACCACTGTTACTCTCTGTTATCATCTATCCATAGTCACTTTAATAACTCTAACTCTACTCTTTAATAACCCTCTCTAACTCTATGTACATACTACCTCAACTAACCGGTTCCTCCGCACGTTGACTCTGTACCGGCACCCCCCTGTATAGAGTTACTGTACCGGCACCCCCCTGTATAGAGTTACTGTACCGGCACCCCCCTGTATAGAGTTACTGTACCGGCACCCCCCTGTATAGAGTTACTGTACCGGCACCCCCCTGTATAGAGTTACTGTACCGGCACCCCCCTGTATAGAGTTACTGTACCGACACCCCCCTGTATAGAGTTACTGTACCGGCACCCCCTGTATAGAGTTACTGTACCGGCACCCCCTGTATAGAGTTACTGTACCGGCACCCCCTGTATAGAGTTACTGTACCGGCACCCCCTGTATAGAGTTACTGTACTGTATAGTTACTGTACCGGCACCCCCTGCACCCCTGTATAGAGTTACTGTACCGGCACCCCCTGTATAGAGTTACTGTACCGGTATAGAGTTACACCCCCTGTATAGAGTTACTGTACCGGCACCCCCTGTATAGAGTTACTGTACCGGCACCCCCCTGTATAGAGTTACTGTACCGACACCCCCCTGTATAGAGTTACTGTACCGGCACCCCCCTGTATAGAGTTACTGTACCGGCACCCCCTGTATAGAGTTACTGTACCGGCACCCCCCTGTATAGAGTTACTGTACCGGCACCCCCCTGTATAGAGTTACTGTACCGGCACCCCCCTGTATAGAGTTACTGTACCGGCACCCCCCTGTATAGAGTTACTGTACCGGCACCCCCCTGTATAGAGTTACTGTACCGGCACCCCCCTGTATAGAGTTACTGTACCGGCACCCCCCTGTATAGAGTTACTGTACCGGCACCCCCCTGTATAGAGTTACTGTACCGGCACCCCCCTGTATAGAGTTACTGTACCGGCACCCCCTGTATAGAGTTACTGTACTGTACCCCCCCTGTATAGAGTTACTGTACCGGCACCCCCCTGTATAGAGTTACTGTACCGGCACCCCCTGTATAGAGTTACTGTACCGGCACCCCCTGTATAGAGTTACTGTACCGGCACCCCCCTGTATAGAGTTACTGTACCGGCACCCCCCTGTATAGAGTTACTGTACCGGCACCCCCCTGTATAGAGTTACTGTACCGGCACCCCCCTGTATAGAGTTACTGTACCGGCACCCCCCTGTATAGAGTTACTGTACCGGCACCCCCCTGTATAGAGTTACTGTACCGGCACCCCCCTGTATAGAGTTACTGTACCGGCACCCCCCTGTATAGAGCCTCGCTATTGTTATTTTACTGCTGCTCTTTACTTACTTGTTACTTTTATCTCTTATTCTTATCTGTATTTTTTAAACTGCATTGTTGGTTATGGGATCATAAGTAAACGTTTCACTGTAGGGTGACCTGATGTATTCAGCTCATGTGACTCATAACATTTGATTTGATTTGAACGTTAAAGGACTTGAATGAGACCTTTGTCTCAACAAGAAGTTTTTTTTAAAGTTTGGGGGAAAAGTATTGAAGGTTGTTTCAGGATACTTAAAGGGACAATCTGGGATTCAAACTACAACAAAGTGGTCACCATTCAACCTTTTCATTTAAAAGTCAAAAAAATGGAAGCACCAATCCCAGAATGGCCCTGTTGACTTCCCTGTTCACATACTCCTCTCCTCTCACACTACAGTGGCTCCCTGAGCCTGTGGTATCTTTGAACTTGGCCATGTTGTTAGCAGATGAAGCTGTAGCCACTTCAAAGTGAAGGAGAACGGATCAGAAGTTAAGCAACGACAGCGTTTTATACACCGGCGGGAGAGGAGAGGGAAGTAATGAACGTGTGGGTTTGATGCCCTTTCATAGAGAGAGAGAGACTAGAGAGGGAAGTAATGAACGTGTGGGTTTGATGCCCTTTCATAGAGAGAGAGAGAGACTAGAGAGGGACTAGAGAGAGACTAGAGAGAGACTAGAGAGAGACTAGAGAGGGAAGTAATGAACGTGTGGGTTTGATGCCCTTTCATAGAGAGAGAGAGAGACTAGAGAGGGACTAGAGAGAGACTAGAGAGAGACTAGAGAGAGACTAGAGAGGGAAGTAATGAACGTGTGGGTTTGATGCCCTTTCATAGAGAGAGAGAGAGACTAGAGAGGGACTAGAGAGAGACTAGAGAGAGACTAGAGAGAGACTAGAGAGGGAAGTAATGAACGTGTGGGTTTGATGCCCTTTCATAGAGAGAGAGAGACTAGAGAGAGACTAGAGAGAGACTAGAGAGAGACTAGAGAGAGACTAGAGAGAGACTAGAGAGGGAAGTAATGAACGTGTGGGTTTGATGCCCTTTCATAGAGAGAGAGAGACTAGAGAGGGAAAGGTAGAGAGAGAGAGAGAGACTAGAGAGGGAAGTAATGAACGTGTGGGTTTGATGCCCTTTCATAGAGAGAGAGAGACTAGAGAGGGAAAGGTAGAGAGAGAGAGAGAGACTAGAGAGGGAAGTAATGAACGTGTGGGTTTGATGCCCTTTCATAGAGAGAGAGAGACTAGAGAGGGAAGGTAATAGAGAGGGAAGTAATGAACGTGTGGGTTTGATGCCCTTTCATAGAGAGAGAGAGAGACTAGAGAGGGAAAGGTAGAGAGAGAGAGAGAGACTAGAGAGGGAAGTAATGAACGTGTGGGTTTGATGCCCTTTCATAGAGAGAGAGAGAGAGAGAGAGAGACTAGAGAGGGAAGTAATGAACGTGTGGGTTTGATGCCCTTTCATAGAGAGAGAGAGAGAGAGAGAGAGAGAGACTAGAGAGGGAAGTAATGAACGTGTGGGTTTGATGCCCTTTCATAGAGAGAGAGAGAAAGAGAGAGACTAGAGAGGGAAGTAATGAACGTGTGGGTTTGATGCCCTTTCATAGAGAGAGAGAGAGAGAGAGAGAGAGACTAGAGAGGGAAGTAATGAACGTGTGGGTTTGATGCCCTTTCATAGAGAGAGAGAGAGAGAGAGAGAGAGAGACTAGAGAGGGAAGTAATGAACGTGTGGGTTTGATGCCCTTTCATAGAGAGAGAGAGAGAGAGAGAGAGAGACTAGAGAGGGAAGTAATGAACGTGTGGGTTTGATGCCCTTTCATAGAGAGAGAGAGAAAGAGAGAGACTAGAGAGGGAAGTAATGAACGTGTGGGTTTGATGCCCTTTCATAGAGAGAGAGAGAAAGAGAGAGACTAGAGAGGGAAGTAATGAACGTGTGGGTTTGATGCCCTTTCATAGAGAGAGAGAGAAAGAGAGAGACTAGAGAGGGAAGTAATGAACGTGTGGGTTTGATGCCCTTTCATAGAGAGAGAGAGAAAGAGAGAGACTAGAGAGGGAAGTAATGAACGTGTGGGTTTGATGCCCTTTCATAGAGAGAGAGAGACTAGAGAGGGAAGTAATGAACGTGTGGGTTTGATGCCCTTTCATAGAGAGAGAGAGACTAGAGAGGGAAGTAATGAACGTGTGGGTTTGATGCCCTTTCATAGAGAGAGAGACTAGAGAGGGAAGTAATGAACGTGTGGGTTTGATGCCCTTTCATAGAGAGAGAGACTAGAGAGGGAAGTAATGAACGTGTGGGTTTGATGCCCTTTCATAGAGAGAGAGAGACTAGAGAGGGAAGTAATGAACGTGTGGGTTTGATGCCATTTCATAGAGAGAGAGAGACTAGAGAGGGAAGTAATGAACGTGTGGGTTTGATGCCCTTTCATAGAGAGAGAGAGACTAGAGAGGGAAGTAATGAACGTGTGGGTTTGATGCCCTTTCATAGAGAGAGAGAGACTAGAGAGGGAAGTAATGAACGTGTGGGTTTGATGCCCTTTCATAGAGAGAGAGAGACTAGAGAGGGAAGTAATGAACGTGTGGGTTTGATGCCCTTTCATAGAGAGAGAGAGACTAGAGAGGGAAGTAATGAACGTGTGGGTTTGATGCCCTTTCATAGAGAGAGAGAGAGAGAGAGAGACTAGAGAGGGAAGTAATGAACGTGTGGGTTTGATGCCCTTTCATAGAGAGAGAGAGAAAGAGAGAGACTAGAGAGGGAAGTAATGAACGTGTGGGTTTGATGCCCTTTCATAGAGAGAGAGAGAGGGAAGTAATGAACGTGTGGGTTTGATGCCCTTTCATAGAGAGAGAGAGACTAGAGAGGGAAGTAATGAACGTGTGGGTTTGATGCCCTTTCATAGAGAGAGAGACTAGAGAGGGAAGTAATGAACGTGTGGGTTTGATGCCCTTTCATAGAGAGAGAGAGACTAGAGAGGGAAGTAATGAACGTGTGGGTTTGATGCCCTTTCATAGAGAGAGAGACTAGAGAGGGAAGTAATGAACGTGTGGGTTTGATGCCCTTTCATAGAGAGAGAGAGACTAGAGAGGGAAGTAATGAACGTGTGGGTTTGATGCCCTTTCATAGAGAGAGAGAGACTAGAGAGGGAAGTAATGAACGTGTGGGTTTGATGCCCTTTCATAGAGAGAGAGAGACTAGAGAGGGAAGTAATGAACGTGTGGGTTTGATGCCCTTTCATAGAGAGAGAGAGACTAGAGAGGGAAGTAATGAACGTGTGGGTTTGATGCCCTTTCATAGAGAGAGACTAGAGAGGGAAGTAATGAACGTGTGGGTTTGATGCCCTTTCATAGAGAGAGAGAGAGAGGGAAGAATGAACGAACGTGTGGGTTTGATGCCCTTTCATAGAGAGAGAGAGACTAGAGAGGGAAGTAATGAACGTGTGGGTTTGATGCCCTTTCATAGAGAGAGAGAGACTAGAGAGGGAAGTAATGAACGTGTGGGTTTGATGCCCTTTCATAGAGAGAGAGAGACTAGAGAGGGAAGTAATGAACGTGTGGGTTTGATGCCCTTTCATAGAGAGAGAGACTAGAGAGGGAAGTAATGAACGTGTGGGTTTGATGCCCTTTCATAGAGAGAGAGAGACTAGAGAGGGAAGTAATGAACGTGTGGGTTTGATGCCCTTTCATAGAGAGAGAGAGAGAGAGACTAGAGAGGGAAGTAATGAACGTGTGGGTTTGATGCCCTTTCATAGAGAGAGAGAGAAGAGAGAGAGACTAGAGAGGGAAGTAATGAACGTGTGGGTTTGATGCCCTTTCATAGAGAGAGAGAGAAAGAGAGAGACTAGAGAGGGAAGTAATGAACGTGTGGGTTTGATGCCCTTTCATAGAGAGAGAGAGAGAGAATGCCCTTTCAGAGAGAGAGAGAGAGGGAAGTAATGAACGTGTGGGTTTGATGCCCTTTCATAGAGAGAGAGAGAAAAGAGAGAGACTAGAGAGGGAAGTAATGAACGTGTGGGTTTGATGCCCTTTCATAGAGAGAGAGAGACTAGAGAGGGAAGTAATGAACGTGTGGGTTTGATGCCCTTTCATAGAGAGAGAGAGAAAGAGAGAGACTAGAGAGGGAAGTAATGAACGTGTGGGTTTGATGCCCTTTCATAGAGAGAGAGAGAAAGAGAGAGACTAGAGAGGGAAGTAATGAACGTGTGGGTTTGATGCCCTTTCATAGAGAGAGAGAGAAAGAGAGAGACTAGAGAGGGAAGTAATGAACGTGTGGGTTTGATGCCCTTTCATAGAGAGAGAGAGAAAGAGAGAGAGAGAGACTAGAGAGGGAAAGGTAGAGAGAGAGAGAGAGAGAGACTAGAGAGGGAAAGGTAGAGAGAGAGAGAGAGAGAGAGACTAGAGAGGGAAAGGTAGAGAGAGGGAGAGAGAGAGAGAGAGAGAGAGAGAGAGAGAGAGAGACTAGAGAGGGAAGTAATGAAAGTGTGGGTTTGATGCCCTTTCATAGAGAGAGAGAGAAAGAGAGAGAGAGACTAGAGAGGGAAAGGTAGAGAGAGAGAGAGAGAGAGAGACTAGAGAGGGAAAGGTAGAGAGAGAGAGAGAGAGAGAGGGAAAGGAGAGGGAAAGGATAGAGAGAGAGAGAGAGAGAGAGAGAGAGACTAGAGAGGGAAGTAATGAAAGTGTGGGTTTGATGCCCTTTCATAGAGAGAGAGAGAAAGAGAGAGAGAGACTAGAGAGGGAAAGGTAGAGAGAGAGAGAGAGAGAGAGACTAGAGAGGGAAAGGTAGAGAAAGAGAGAGAGAGACTAGAGAGGGAAAGGTAGAGAGAGAGAGAGAGAGAGAGAGAGAGACTAGAGAGGGAAAGGTAGAGAGAGAGAGAGAGAGAGAGAGACTAGAGAGGGAAAGGTAGAGAGAGAGAGAGAGAGAGAGAGAGAGAGAGAGAGAGAGAGAGCAAAAGAGGGAGAGACAAAGAAAGAGAGACAAAGGTAAGGCAAAGTTGAGATGTGGGACAAAGAAAAATAATTTGTTGGACTAAATCGCTGATCTTCAATGGCAATGCTGTCCAGTTAAAATGAGACATTCCTCTGAGGCTGAGCACAGACACTTTGTACAGCCAAGACAAGCACAGCTAGCACACTGCAGTCTGTTGAGAGTCAATCAGCTGCAGAAAATACTGAACAGACTGATGATGAAGGACTTTCATGACTTGATGGCTTTTAGACTGCCTGACCAAGGCTTGACCCTAACTGTTCAGACTGCAGGGCTGTTAGGTTTTGATGAGAGACATGATGACAGTCACAAATAGAACATGGATTTTTCCTGAGATTATATTAATGCTAGATATGTAGTTATGAATTTTGTGTGTGTGTGTGTGCGTGCGTGCGTGTGTGTGTGTGTGTGTGCGTGCGTGCGTGTGTGTGTGTGTGTGTGTGTTTGTGTGTGTGTGTGTTGTGCGTGCGTGCGTGCGTGTGCGTGCGTGAAGTGCGTGCGTGTGTGTGTTTGCGTGCGTGTGCGTGCGTGCGTGCGTGTGTGTGTGTGTGTGTGTGTGTGTTGTGTGTGTGTGTGTGCGTGCGTGCGTGTGTGTGTGTGTGTGTGTGTGTGTGTGTGTGTGTGTGGATCCAGAATAACATGGGTTGGAATGTTGTTCAATATCGGAGGAATTTATCTGAGACCAGGAGCCGTTCTCTCAGGTACGCCTCAACAATCTGCAATCACTATCAGTGTGTGAACAACCTTTACTATGATGCACTCGGTCTATAGACAGACACGCTAATACACACACACACGCACACTTTGCGATCCATGAGTGTGACTGCTGTGTGTAGTTGATCTGATGGTAAAATCCTTTACAAATCCACAGTTACACCATAGAGACCCTACACCCTACCTCTGATTCTAGTAGCATAGATATCTGTGATGGAGGGCTCCACCAAGGGTCATGTATCCCAGGCGGAGCCTCTCCCACAGAGATAACAGCAGAGATAGAGATAGCGGTGGTATTTGTTAAGTACAGATCTCTCTGTATAAACCACAACAGAGCTGTACTGTTCCTGAGTGTCAGCGTGTTGAATCAATTGACTATTTTGCTGTAGGCTATTGAGGTTTATCAGTAGCATCAGTTCGAATTCACATTCTGGTCATGAGTGTGTGTGTGTGTGTGTGTGTGTGTGTGTGTGTGTGTGTGTGTGTGTGTGTGTGTGTGTGTGTGTGTGTGTGTGTGTGTGTGATTGAACACAAACAGAGTAGTGGTTTATGTCTGTAGGTGTATACTGTAGGTGAGAAGTGACTATGTATTTTATTTCTCTCTTTCCCTCCTCATTCTCTCTCTCCCTCCTCATTCTCTCTCTCCCTCCTCATCCTCTCTCTCCCTCCTCATTCTCTCTCTCCCTCCT